>NC_070591.1:6648848-6777549 GCF_027409825.1 Scomber japonicus | reverse complement strand
CAAAAACATCCACAAGTCACTTATTTTTTTTTTAAAAGATGCGTCTCCAAGAATGGATCTGAAAGCTTTGAAAGCCTGACCCTGTTATAGATTTGATGGAGATAAAAAATAAAAACTTGTCAAACAGAAAAAAAAATTGTGTTTCTTCTTCTGTTCACTTTTTCTTTTCTTTTTCTTTCTAAACTTTGCTTTTTTATAATTAACTTGGCTTATTCTCCCAAATCAAAAACATCTTTTTAATCAAAAACAAACTGAAATTTGTCCAGTTTTTGGTTGCGAGTACTTTTATAGACGCCAAAAAAAACAACAACCAAACATCCAGAGACACATTTTCCACATATTGGGTTCTTCTGGCTGAAAAGCAAACTTCTCGTCCAAGTTGTCGTCAAGTTTGCTGCCAAAATTTGAGTTGAACCACCATGAAGTTCCCCAGAAGTAAGATACGCTTTATTTCTTTTCAAGAGACAGCTGCTGCTTGGAAAAATAACACTGGAGTAAAACTCAAAGATGCTCCTCACTACGGAAATTAAAGATGTAGAACTCCAACAGAAACAAAGCTTTAACCCTCCTGTTGTCCTCGAAGGAAGGAGAGAAGGAAAGGAAAGGAGTAACAAGGGAGGGAGGGAGGAAGTAAGGAGAGAAGGAAAGGAAAGGAGTAATGAGGGAGGGAGGGAGAAAGTAAGGAGAGAAGGAAAGGAAAGGAGTAATGAGGGAGGGAGGAAGGAAGTAAGGAGAGAAGGAAAGGAAAGGAGTAATGAGGGAGGGAGGAGGAAGTAAGGAGAGAAGGAAAGGTAAGGAGTAATGAGGGAGGGAGGAAGGAAGTAAGGAGAGAAGGAAAGGACAGGAGTAACGAGGGAGGGAGGAAGGAAATAAGAAGAGAAGGAAGTCAGGATGGATGGACGGATGGTTGGATGGAAGGAAGTGAGGAAAGTAGTATGGAAGGAGGGGAAGAACGAAGGAAAAATTAAAGAAAGAGGGAGGAAGGAAGGAAAGAAGGAACAGTCAAAAGAGAGATGGGGTCAATTTGACCCAGGAGGACGACAGGAGGGTTAAAGAGGAAAACTCTAATAGAACCCAAGCTTTAAAGCAGTGATCACTAATCCTGCTCCTCTGCATGTTTTAGGCAGCTCGCCACTCTAACACACCTGATTTTAAAACCTAACTTGTTATCAAGCCCTTGACAAGTTTCAGCTGCTTGGTAACGAGCTAATTACTAGACTCAGGTGTGTTAGAGTGAGGAGAAGCCTCAAACATGCAGAGAAGTAGCTCTCCAGGAGCAGGGTTGGTGATCACTGCTTTAAGGCCCATTTATGCTCAACGTTAAATACGGATCAGGATACAGACACAGACGGAGCCTTCTGTCCGTGCTCTGCGTTCATTTCGTCCGTATTTCTGCACGTTTCCATAAAGCTTACGGATACGGACCAAACGGAGCAGTACCACTGGAAACCATGGGGGGGTGGTGTTGCTGTCGCTACTAGATACGTAGCTCTAGTGAGACACGAAGAAGAAATAACAATGGAGGAACTTTTTGAGGAAAGGTTGTGTGAGTTGGTTAGAAACTTTAAACATATTGTTTTTGTCTTTTATGCAAGAGGAACATTATCAATATCTCCTCCACAGTCGCCATGTTTGTTTTTGACTCTGCGCTGCCCCCTGGTGGATGTATTGGTTAACATCCATGCCAACGTAAAGGATGCATGGAAGTATGTGAGCAGTGACGGTAACATCGTTTGAAAAGGACGGATACATTTTCATACGTATGTTGAGCATAAATGGGCCTTTACTGTATTTCAGTGGATGGAAACATCTGTGTGTTTGAAATTTAGTCATAAATAGGAGGATCTTCCCATAAATAGACGTACACTATGACAGTTTTTTGGACTTAAAACATATTTTAAACATCATGTATCGTTGATTTCTGTTTTTATAGGCATCATGGTGAAACCAGGAAAACTACCAACTACTTTTTATGGATAAAATAAATTACTTTGTGTGAATGCTGGAGAGCCGCTTGCAGACCAGGTTGAGTGTGAAAAGGCCAGAAGTAGATCTCAGATCAGTGTAAACCTGACTGATGTTTGGGTTTGATGCTGTTATAGGGGATCAAAATGTCATCCAAGCAATAAATCAGAACACCAGTTATTTTAAAAAATCTTTACCAGAATTGCAACCATTTTTTTTTTTTTTTTTTTTTTTAGTTTTTTGTCACCAGAAACATTTGGCTGTAACTTCATACAGAGATTCAAAAGCTTCCAATTCATAGGATACAACATAGAGACATTTATTTCTTGTTTCAATACCCAAACTTGTGTTGTTGTCCCTCCCATCAGCCCCCAGAAAGCAGCATTGTTCGTTAATAACCAGAAAACTGAAAAAATTAAAATTAAAATTAAAAGAAAAAATAATAAGTCAGATTAGCTCCTGTGGTGCCACTTAGCCCTCTGACGCTCATTTGTCCATCAGTCCAGTCATCCGACCAGCCACCCAAACCAAAAAAATAATGCACAGGTGAGTGTGTGTGTGCGAATATGTGCGAAAATATCATTTGTAATAAAAAAAAAACAAAAAACAAAAATAATCTAGATTGGTTTTGAAACACTGGCCAAACGGGAGTCAGCATCTGGGCTGTCTTTAGGAATCTGCCCTCCCAAAATCCGACCAACTTGTAGACAGTGGAGGTTGTTCACCGGTCTTTTCCTCCGTGTCCCTGTTTTCCTCATTTCACCTCAGTACACATACACACACTCTCACACACACACTCTCACACACACACACACATATACACACACAGCCAGGGAGTTTTTTGTTTAGTGTCATAAATCCTCAAGGTGTTGTCTGTACTGTAATTCTTGGCTGGGTAGACAGGGTTTTTCAAAAGGCCAGAGAGAGAGAGGAAATCGCCGTGGAAACTCCTTCCTCCTCTTCCTCTTCCTCTGCCTTTTTTTTTTTTTTTTTTTTGTTGATTCTCACAGAATCAAACTCGCGGCTCGTGGACGTGCAGCGGGACGTTGAATGAAGTTCTTTCGTCAAAACTGAGCCAAAAACCAAAATGTGACAAAGTTAATACAAAAAACAGGGAGAAGGAAAAAATAAAAGAATAAAAGAAAGAAAAATAGTTACATCATTCCTGTGTTCTTCAACTTTGTACTTGGTCACTTTTTGAATTCCATATATTTATATCCATATATATTTATATATATATATTTATATATTCTTTTTACAATTAAAACACCATGGATTTGACAGACTATTTGGTTTCTTTTTGTCTAAGTAGAAGTGTTTCTCTTGTTTTTGTAAATAAATGCACGTAAATATTTTTTTTGTTCTCTTTTTCCGTCCTGTCAGTCGGTGTAAAGGCGGCCACTCCAGAAGTGTTTGTATGTTTGTATCCGTACGTTATGCATATCATCAGTGCATGTTCAGAATTTCCATGATGTTAACTTTTTTTTTTTTTTTTTTTTTTAAACTCAACTCAGCATTTTTCCATTCGCGTCCCCACAGATGCAGAACACCAGAGTTTGTCCGATACTGTCAAACCGAAAATGTCCTAAACCGTGCCTTTTCATTGGCCGCTTTGGCCCAGGTCTCTGTGTGATAGGCTGGGGCTGAGTAACTGGGTCTGCGTGGGTCCGTTACAGCTCAGCGCTCCGACTCCTCCTCCGTTAAGATTCAGGAAGCAAACAGTTTCTCTGGCTTCCACCGGTGCAGCCGCCAAGCTGTTGCCACCGCCGCCGCCGCTGCTGCTGCTGCCGCCGATCCCACCTTCTTCCTGCTTCCTGTGAGCCAACGCCAACGCCCGCAGCTGCTCCTGCGCCTCCTCCAATAGCAGCGCCACCTCATCCCGCTGCTGGCCAATGGTGGACGAACAGGAAGTAGAAGACAAGGCTGCGTGTGCTGCTCTCTCTCTCTTCTCTTCCTTGCAGGGCGTAGCTCCGCAGGTTGACATCACTGTAGTTGCTGGGGTGACGGCGGTTTGCATACAAGACACCTCATTGTCATGGTGACACTGGACAGAGGGGATGATGGGGATGGAGCAGGAGCGAAACGGAGGCGGAGGTGACTGGCTGTGACGGCGGCCGGGCCTCCTCAGGCTGCGGGTGACGGGATTCAGATTGTGATTCTCGAATGGGGCGCACAGGCCTGAACGCACCTCCACGTGGTCGCTCCAAGGCGATGTCGAAGTCATCTCCATGGAAACAGGAGTTTGCATATGTAGGAAGGCATCTCGTCTGGGGTCGTTGTGTCGGTTATCTCCCTGCATCTGGCAACTGGGGGAGATGGGAAAGATGGAAAGAAGGCAATACAAGAAAGAGAGAGATGAGATGGGGAAAAAAAGAAATGGAGAAAAGGTTACTGAACCAGAGAACATCTTGTCGGCTTCACCTAGAGTAGAAGTCATTGTGTCTTTGAGTGTGATTTCAACTCAATCGCCTTTTCAAACTCCCACGTCGAAACCACAGTGGAATACACAGAGGGACAGCTCTCCGCACTTTGCCATCTCACAAGCTAACAGAGAATGCAGAGAGGGTAAATGAGTCTGACATCTTTTCTCTCATCTCTTTATATTCAAGTCCAAACACACGCACACACGAAACCCTCCAAAAAAAAAAAAAAAAATCTCAACTCCTCAAACCCTTTATATAAAGCGAAGAGGTAACAGAAAGTTCACTGTTTATAATAATATTGATTTAATCACTTTAAATTGGCTCGAAATGTGGAGCGTTGTTTCAAAAGTTTAAGACTTGAGATTCAGTCAAGGACGATTGAGGTAATCAGGCATCGCTTGTGCTGATGTGTGTCGATTTCTTTATTTCTTAATCACAGAAAGCAGTTACAGGGTTTGAGGTAAAGAACTTTTGCTTTTGTTCTCTTCTTTTTGAGGCAGAGATTGTATAACCCTGGACAGACTTTATTAATCCGCCTCACTGTGTGCCCCCGTCATACGAGTGATGGCACCCTTCTTCTCAGTTCTCTCAACTTCTCTCTCGTTATGCGCCTGCAGATTCCACTTATTGTATCACCTTATCTGTCTCTCAGAAGCTTATTCCCCATTTCTGTGCTGCTGTGGCTGTTTAGTCTGTCTGCTCTGATTAGTCTCAGTTTGTTTAATACTCGACCTTATGGGCAACCTAACCACATTTAACAGCACATTTCCAAACTGTTGCCTGTTTATCATTATGAATATATATATATATATATATATATATATATATATATATATATATATATATGTTCAGGAGTAACATGGCAACAGCAGGAAATCAGGAAAGTAGTAACATGCAGCTGGTCGGTTATCACAGATCTCCCTTATTCCCAACCATTATATCTGAACTTTCACCTTTCCAGCTGTGGAAACTGACATGTTTAGACTCAGACAAGCTACTTTTATTAATTTTAATAATAATAATGATAATAATAATACACTTTATTTATATAGCACATTTCTTAAGAAATAAAACCAAACAAGGCGGACACAAGTAAGCAATGAAGTTCACAGAGATAAGACCGATGCATGGAAGTTATAGATCATGGTAAATAAAATAACAAAACAATCAAATAAAACAGTTAAGGAATAAAATCAGTTAAAAATTGTAAAAAAAAAAAAAAGAGCAAATCAAATAATGTCAGTTTCCATTTAATTATGCTTTTGATTGAATTATTTTTGGATGTAGGGACGCAATGCTGTGAGTAATCATGTTTTTCTGCAACTGCTCCCACAGCAAATACTTCCCCTGAAGGTTTTGTTATAAATATGCATTCCTATTAAAAAAAATAAAAAATTCAAACGTTTTTACATGTTCATATGTGTGGCCAAGACATTTTGTTACTCCTGCAGAATTTTAGCTGATGATACCAAGTTTCTTCAGCCCCTTACCGCAATTAGAAAACTATCCTCATACAGATACACATTTAAAAGGTAATGCTGGTGATTTTCCTTTTTGTTATTAACTCTCCAACAACAAATGAATCCTACTTAGAAGTATTGTGTGTCTATCCAAAGCCTGATATATCTTATTCCTCTGTGCCGTAGACCTCTGCTGTTGTCCAAAAAACAATTAAAAACTCATCAGTGAGCCTCATCATCGCCTCGGCCAACATGCCCCTACACCCTGAAGACTTTGGCCACATTAGCTTATTTTGAAACGGCTCCAAAGACTAATGACAGAGATCATATTTTCAGTCTAAGGGGAGTAGTTCTGTGTCAGGCAGATGACACTGAGCATGTGCAGGAACATTAACAGTGCTTCACTAGCTTATTGTGCTATATATCCTAGCAGGGTTTACACAGAACTACTCTCTAAGGCTATAAGAATAAGGACAGTCTGCAGTAAGCCACTAAGTTACATGTAAAGTGCATTTAAATGTGTCTTTAACAACTGTACTTGTCTCCTGAATGTCATGACCACTGTCCATGGTGCTGAACCCGGAGTCAGTTTTGAAGTCTTAAAATGATGCTGGTGGTCTGGCCTCTGTCTTAAATAGATCTACCCTCTGAAAACTGAAAATGTGATTACTGTTTTTAGTGTTTGACATTTCTAAACAGTAGCGATGTGGCTCATAGATGTGTTTTTAACAGTTTTTGGACAACAATAGAGCTCTGTGGCAAAGAAGAAGAAGATATATCAGACTATAAGAATGAGAAAAGTAAGCAATAAGCCAGTAAAGCGCATATAAACAAACTAACTAGGTCTTTAACAACTGTTCTTGTCTCCTGAATGTCATGACCGCTGTCCATGGTGCTGATTCTGAAGTTGTCAGCTCTGTCCACCAACAACTCCTTAAAACAACAGCTTTGAAATCTTAAAATGATGCTGGTGGTCCGGCCTCTGTCTTACACAGATCTATCCTCTGAAAACTGAAAAATGTGATTGCTGTTATTAGTGTTTGACATTTCTGAACAGCGGCCATGCGACTCGATGTGTTCTTAATACTTTTTGAACAATGGAGGACTGTGGCACAGAGGAAGAAGATATATTAGACTATAAGAATGAGAAAAGTAAGCAGTAAGCAGTAAGCTACATATTAAGTGCATTTAAACACACTGACTGCCTCTTTAACAACTGTTCTTGTCTCCTGAATGTCATGACCGCTGTCCATGGTGCTGATTCTGAAGTTGTCAGCTCTGTTCCCCAACAACTCCTTAAAACAACAGCTCTGAAGTCTTAAAATGATAATGGTGGCCTGGCCTCTGTCTTACACAGATCTATCCTCTGAAAACTGAAAAATGTGATTGCTGTTATTAGTGTTTGACATTTCTAAACAGCAGCGATGTGGCTCATAGATGTGTTTTTTAATAGTTTTTTGGACAACAATGGAGGACTATGGCACAGAGGAAGAAGATATATCAGACTATAAGACTATGAAAAATACAGAAAATCACCAGCTTCATCCTTTTTAAATGTAAAGTAAGTCAACTACATATTAAAGAAGTGTTATAATTAAGTTCAGGAACAGAGACCACGCCTCATACCTCCTTTATTTCCACAAAAGCAGTACTTAAGTCACATCCTATCCGCTCCTCTCCCCCCCCTCTCTCTCCTCTCTTCTCAGTTTTAACATCCTTCCCTCTCAAAACCCTGATTCTGACTCTTATCCCTTCATCCTTTACCTTAACATCCCCATCCCTTTTTACCCCCACCCTTTTATTATATATATATATATATGTTTTACTATTATTGTTTTTCATACTCATTATTTATTGTTCTTTATTCTTCTTTCTTATTGCTGCTCTTCTATTTTATTGTCTACTTGCTTTTGTAATAATGCAACTTTCCCCACTGTGGGAATATCTAATCTTATCTTTACCCCTCATCCCTCCATCCCTCCATCCCTAACCCTTTGACCCCTCATCTCTTCATCCCCAAGCCTGCAACCCTCAATCCTCATCCCCTCTTCTACTATTGTAATAAATCTTTAAACTCACAACTAAGCTGGCATAGTCTCCTTTTAGTGAAAGTGCATTTAAACACACTGACTCCCTCCTTTAAGCAACTGTTCTTGTCTCCTGAGTGTCACGACCGCTGTCCGTGGTGCTGAATCTGGAGTTTTAAAGTCCTAAAATGATTTGCTGGTGGTCTGTTCTCTGTGCAGTAACATTACACCAAGCCTCCGGTCTCAACACAACTTTCTTTTTAGAGTCCAGACATAATCTCTTTCTTCCTCCTCCCTAACACTGACCGTGCCCCCTCAGTGTTATCAGACTCTAAATCCAGCTGCATTCTGGAGCAGCGCCTCATTATCTTTGTATAACAATTCATAATCCTCTGCAAAGGCTGGCTTTTTCTGCCATGTGAAAACACAACCTGTCATCTCTCTCACTTGTAATACCCCTCGTCACACACACACTTACGCTCTCCATCAAGGCGTACAAAAATAGCAGTGGGTGGAGAAGGTGCTTTTTCAGACTCTAAGGAAACCACGTCCTCACTTTATCGCCGCAGTATTTTTTTCCAAGACATGAAAACCTCACTGAAAAACCACAGAGGAGATTTAGCAGGGCCCACAGAGAGGATCCCGCGAGCGATAAGAGAGGATGATGCGAGGGTGCTAATTCCCGAGATAACATTCACAGACAAATCTCTCTTTTGATGTGTTGAAACACAATCAGATTGCAAAAATCTATGAAGCAGAGTTCAAATATAGACCCCGAAGCGACGAGGGAGCAGCTAGAGGGGTATTACAGAGAGATTGTGCGCAACCGAGGTGAGATAAGTGACCGAGCTTTTATCTGTTACGGGAGCTCATTACATGTACAAGTGTTAACAGTAATTTTCATTAATCCATCCCCACCGACGGATCATTTCCTAATATATCTCGTCTGTTTGCTGCTAAAGTTTAAAGTAAAATCCTCACAGAACGTAATGCAGTGACCTTACTACACTGACAAATGTTCTCAAAAGTAACAAACATGCATTTATTCATACATGGAGGTGTGCACGCCTACACACAGACACATGTAGAAGCTCCGTCTGTGTATGTGAAGGCTAAGTACAGTATATACAAATATACATATATACATATATATATGTATATGTTTTCAGTGTTGGTGAGTAACTAGAAAGGGTTAGGGGAGGTTACATCTGAAGTCAGACCTTTAAGAGTTTACCCAGTTAACATGTCACTGAATACATATTGATGTTTTTAATTCTTTGAAATCAATATTTCTTTTAATATTTAGTAAATAAATCATGATGTGGGCTTATTTGGAGTACACATGGACTTAAATGGAGTCACAGTACCAATTAAGCTCAGGAAGAAGGAAGGAAGGACAGATGGAGGGAAGGAAGGAAGGAAATGAAGAAGGAAGGAAGGAAGGATGAATGGAAGGACATAAGGAAGGAAGGAAAGAATGAATGAAGGAAGGAAGGAAGGACAGATGGAGGGAAGGAAGGAAGGAAATAAGGAAGGATGGATGGATGGAAGGACATAAGGAAAGAAGGAAAGAATGAAGGAAGGAAGGAAGGAAGGACAGATGGAGGGAAGGAAGGAAGGAAGGAAGGATGAATGGAAGGACATAAGGAAGGAAGGAAAGAATGAAGGAAGGAAGGAAGGAAGGACAGATGGAGGGAAGGAAGGAAGGAAATAAGGAAGGATGGATGATGGAAGGACATGAGGAAGGAAGGAAAGAAAGAATGAAGGAAGGAAGGAAGGACAGATGGAGGGAAGGAAGGAAGGAAATAAGGAAGGATGGATGGATGGAAAGACATGAGGAAGGAAGGAAAGAAAGAATGAATGAAGGAAGGAAGGAAGGAAGGACAGAAAGAGGGAACATTTACCCTAACAGCTGAAAACATTGGTTAGAAAATTAGAAAAGTAATCAATTGAAATAGTTACATTACATATTACATTTTAAATATAGTAACTAATAATCTATAATCTATCATATTTCCACAGTTACCTTCCCATGCCTGTTTATATTTATCTGTATTGTTGCGCTAAACTCAGAGAGAGAGAGAAGGAGAAGTTGGGGCATGTTTCTAAAAAAACAAAACAAAAGTGCAAACAGTGGATAAAAAGACTAAAACTCATACAGTCTCTCCATCAGCCATTTTGGAGTGAGCGTTATCTTAAAATAGTAGTAAGGACAGAGGACATTCTGTCTCCCTGTCAGCCATTTTGATAACACCAGGCTTCTCTAACAGGCGTGGAATAGAGGGGTCAACCTTTCTTTAAAGCATTTTCTAACTGTCATATACTATCTGCACACTCCTCTATCACACCCCTTTTATTTCCCCTTCTGCTGGTTTTTTTTCTTCTTCTCCTTTCTTTTTTTTTTCTACTGTATTTTCCAATGCTCTCCGTCTCTGTGTGTGTGTGTGTGTGTGTGTGTGTGTGTCAGAATGGATTCAAATTGCTTGACTCTCTATTTCTGTCTCTCCGTCTCTGTATCTCTCCCTCGGTCTCTCTGCGGCAGTCGCGGTCAAATGTCTCCATGGCAACCCACACTTCCATACTATGGCGGAGGGATGCCGTCGTCTGTCTGTCCATCTGCTGTTTTGTGAAATTGTGCATTAGAGAGCGAAAAACCCGGCGTGTAGGTGGGAGAGAGTGACTGACTGATGGAGGAGTGTGTAGGTCAGTGACGAGTGTGTGTGTGTGTGTGTGTGTGTGTGTGGTCTGAATGACTGTGTGTGTGTGTGTGTGTGTGTGTGAGTTTTCTAAATGTGGACTGATTGAGTAAGCGAGAGAACATGACCTCCTGGCTTTTTTGCACAACTTTCTTTTCATTTGCACATTTTGACGGGTGGAGGGTGGGGGGGGGGGCACGGAGGGAGCGCCTTCTGTTAGAGGCGTAGATGGATGCTTGGACAGGCTTGACAATATTTTAGAGTGAAGTGAACAAAGGGCGCTCGGACTGAGAAGAAGAAAGTTACGTTAAACCAAACACAGGTTGACCAGAGCAGACTTAAAGGGACATTTCAGTATTTTTCAACCTGGATTCTATATATCGTCATTTTGTCCCTAATTAATAATAATGACACGTAGCTCAAACTGCTTTATAGATTAAAAAAAATACAATTAAATATCAGCAAATAAATAATTAAAATGTGTAAAAAAGACAACTTGTTAGACAATTAAAAAAGAAAAGAAAAAGTTAAAATGACATTAATTAAAAGCTAAATTAAATAAATATGTTTTCAGCTGTTGCTCACATCTCTAAGCTTTCCATAATTTTGGAGCATAATTGAAGAATGCTGTGCTTCCTATTCTTCTTGTGGATGTAATTGTGTATATTAACCTTTGTGTCGTCCTCCCGGGTCAAATTGACCCCATCTGTTTTGACTGTTCCTTCCTTCCTCCCTTCCTTCCTCCCTTCCTTCATTCTCTCTTTCTTTCCTTCCTCTCTCTTTCCTTCCTCCTACCTTCCTTCCTTCCTCCTTCTCTCTTTCCCTCCTCAATTCCTTCCTTCCTCCTTCCCTCTCTCCCTCCCTCCCTCCCTCCTTATTTCCTTCCTTCCTTCTGTCCTTCCTTCCTTCCTTCTTTTCCTTCCTTCCTTCCTTCTTTTCCTTCCTTTCCTACCTACTACCTTCCTTCCTTCCTTTGTCCTTCCTTCTTCCCTTCCTTCCTCCTTCATTTCCTTCCTTCTTCCTTCCTTCCTCCCTTCCTTCCTTCCTTCTTCCTTCCTTCCTCCCTCCCTTCCTTCCTTCCTTCTTTCTTCTTCCCTTCCTTCCTTGACTCGAGGACAACAGGAGGGTTAAAAAATCTAAAAATTGACAACCCGGACCCTATTTTCACATAATTTTGTGACTAATTAACTAATTAACTAAGTGACTAATGAGGACAACAGCTTCTGAAATCAGTCCAGTATTGAATGAGAGTGTTTCAACCAGCAGCCGCCAAATGGGCTGCAATGTAATCCATGATAGAGTTGGACAAAGGAATGCTGGGAGGAGTACAGAAAACATAGCTCAGTGTTATCTGAAAGATGTTCAAAGTCATTGCTGAATATTTAGCTGATTTCTATAGCAACTCAACTCTCCCAAGATCTCACAATGAGACTTCTCCTTGAGTGAGACTTGATTAGACACAATAACAAACAGACCAGATCAGATTAAAAAGGTAATATAAAGAAAAGGATGTTATTTCTCTGTATGGTCATCTCTATAATATTGTCAGAGACTTATAACAATAATCTGAGCCTGTTAGTGGGCGTACATCGACTGGCACCACGGCCCTGTTGGATTACATTGCAGCCTGATTTGTGGCTGCCAACTGAATCGCTCTCACTCAACACTGGTCCAGTTTCCAAAAATTGTTGTGCCCATTAATCACTTAGACACAAAATGGTGGATAATTAGGATCCAGGTTGAAAAATAACAAAGTTTCCCTTTGAGACCCAAACCAGAAGACATGGAGGCTGATCTGAGGGAACTTACGCTGATCCAACAATCACTTGGGACACTTGGGTTGATCAGAGGACACCTGAGCTGACAACAGGTGCACTTAGATGGCACCGGGGCCGACGAGAGAAGAGCGCTTGTGCCGAGGAGAGGCACACTTATGCAGCTCAAGTGTCCCTCAGTGATGACATGAGACGGGAAATGAAGCATGAAGCATGAAACATGAAACATCCGGTTTAAATAAAGAGTCAAACAAAAGAAAACCCTTCAGTGCTTCCAGCAAAAAGGCACAATGGTGCACAAGCGTACCTACTGAACTGCTACATCATGACTCTACATCATGCTATCTGAGAGCGCATGTGCAAACAGTGTGTATGTTTTTTTTTTTTTTTTGTCCAGCTGTGTCTATCCCCTCTTCCTCTTTCTATTAGTATGCATGTAGGTCATGTGGAGCTTTATCCTGAGCCGGGACCGCTGGGACCTGAACGCCTGAAGTGAGGCTTGCCAGTTCAGGTGGGTAAAGCACTGACTCATGACCCACCCAAAAATTAAAAAAAAAAAAAAAAAAATGGGTCAAAGCACAGCGCCCTTTCTACGTCGAATACATTTCCTGCTAATCGTGTGCACTGATCATTTACATTTCCTCTTGGCTGCCATCCATCCATCCATCCATGCACACACATGCAGGTTTGTATGAGAGGTGTAACCCTACTGTGTTACATTTGAATGTTAGGATTTAATTGTTGGCCTGCCTTTGCTAAGCCTTCACATTAAAAAAGCTGAGAATCAGGATTTAGCGCAGGCATGAAAAGACGAGAGGAGGGAGGGAGAGAGAGAGAGAGAGAGAGAGAGAGAGAGAGAGGGAGAGGGAGAGAGGGAGAGAGAGAGAGAGAGAGAGAGAGAGAGAGAGACTCTGGATGCTCAGCCTGTATCGTATCCTTAAAAAGCACAAGCACCAGGCGAAGCGTTTCCTTTGAACTCGTGCCACTGTACTGCAGACCACAACATAACGTGACCTTGTTTTTATCTTTGCTCAGCAGATTGGAAAACAAAGGGATGGGTGGGAGGATCAAAAAAAAAAAGTAGACTCATTTCTTTTTTTCTTGGAATAAAAAAAATAATGAAAAAAACGTATTATATGAAATTGCTTTGATATATCCACTCTTGTAATGAAAACCTTAAGCTCTGTCTGTGGCAGGCCTTTATTTTTGAGTTGGTTGAAATGACTCAGCAACACGGAGGGATAAAGAAGTAAAAGCAGAGAGAGAGAGAGAGAGAGAGAGAGAGGAGAGAGAGAGAGAGAGAGAGAGAGAGGGAGAGAGAGATAGATAGAGAGAGAGAGAGAGAGAGAGAGAGAGAGAGAGAGAGAGAGAGAGAGGGAGGGAGAGAGGAGGTGTTGATTCAATTATGATTTTTATGGACTTCATCTAAAAAATGTTCCGTATAAAAGCTTTAAAACACTGGAGCTGTAATAAAGCTGTAATTGCACCTGAACCAACTTTTTACCTGTTGTTATTATATAATGTATCTCAATTAATGGTCACTGATTATTTGGATGATAAAAAGTATAAATTGAGTTATAATATCGAGGTGTTTTATAGATATGGAGATTTAAAAAAAAAAAGTCAACTTCACTTAAAGTTTATGATTAGTTTGAAAGTGTCTGACTCATTTCAGTCACCTCTTGACTTTCTATCAACAGGAAGTTCATTCAGTTCAGTGAAGTTAGATAGGGAGGAAGAAGGAAAGGCAGGAGGAAGGAAGGGAGGAAGAAGGAAGGAAGGAAGGTTGGAGGGAAGGAAGGGTGGAAGAAGGAAGGAAAGGCGGGAGGGAGGAAGGAAAGAAGGAAATGAGGAGGGAGGGAAGGAAGGAAGGAAGGAAGGAAGGAAGGAAAGGAAGGAAGGAAGGGAGGAGGGAGGGAGGAAGGAGGGAGGGAGGGAAAGAAGGAAGAAGGAAGGGAGGGAGGAAGGAAGGAAGGAAGGAAGGAAGGAAGGGAGGAGGGAAGGAGGAAGGAGGGAGGGAGGGATGGAAGGAAGAAGGAAAGGAGGGAGGAAGGAAGGAAGGAAGGAAGGAAGAAGGAAGGAAGGAAGGAAGGAGGAAGGAAGGAAGGAAGGAGGGAGGGAGGGAGGGAGGGAGGGAGGAAGGAAGGAGGGAGGGAAGGAAGGAGGAAGGGAGGAAGGAAGGAGGGAGGAAAGACGGAAGGAAGGAAGGGAGGGAGGGAAGGAGGAACAGTCAAAACAGACGGGGTCAATTTGACCCGTGAGGACGACCATACTTTCTATCAACAGGAAGTTCACTCCGTTCAGTCTCCTCACCCTCTCTGTGTTTCGGCGTCCCTCTCAGAAGAGTCCACTTCCTGGAGGTGTTGGTAGGCGGGGCCCGAATACTTGGATCCACCAATTGGATTCAACCTTCCTCTCGGTATGGGCGGAGTCCGACGAGGAGCTGACCAATGGGATGCTCGATTCCTCTGATCGGGGCTGTGAGACAAAGAACCACTTCTGAAGAAAAAAAAAAAAACATAAAGAAAAGAAAAATCAGGAGTTATTTCTTGATACCTGATATAGAATATATTATATAAATCATGTATATTATGGAAATGTTCGCTGGTTTAAACAGATCAGGTTAATTCAGTTACAAATTTCCAAGACGCAAACCATTATTTTTCGATCTCGGATATTGCCTTGGGTTCGAGCGGACTCAGCTCTGATCATGTGTTCCCTCATCATCATTATCAGAGGTGAAAAATGTGTTTTTTGAGGCAAGCCAGAGAGAGTTTATTGACTCTTATTGCTTCTCATTTCGACGGCGGCAGCTCATCAGTTAGCGGATTATGGTGCCGCTGCCAGTGCCGGTGTTCTCTCTTCATTTGGGTCTATTTGGGTCAACTGCATTTGGAATAGGATTGAATTATCCTTGGATCTAGCTGGAGTCTGATTGTCCCCCAGCTGTTTTTGGATTGGGTTAAAACTTAATGCGCATCAGGTTAGGGTAGGGTTTTTTTTTGTGTGGATCAGGTCACAGTAATAAATAATCCTCTAAGTGGTTTCCTGCATCAGTACATGACCAATGCAACAACAAAAAGAAGCTATTTTGAACTGAATTTACAAGGAAAATAATTTATAGATTTTCCAAAAAAAAAATAAAAAAATTGCTCTCTTTGAACAAATACTCCATGAAACTATGAAACTCAGGAACTTTGCTCATTAATTCAGGAACAGAGCAGCAACTGAAACTGAACAACACCTTTGGGCATTTGTTGCTTTGCCTGAGGCACAAATGTTTGTTTGTTTGGAGTTTTTTTTTTTTTTTTTTTGCAATGAGAATACAGTCATAATGTGCTTTTTAGAATAATTCTGTGTGACTGATGTCTGAAAGAAAACATATACAAAACATAAAAAAAAAAATATTGCCGAGCAGGGCTTAGCAACAGACAAAAGTTTCACAAGTCAAATATCCTATTAGAGTCTCAGAGTTCCTATAAAGAAAGAAGAAGAATCCCTGCTACAAGTTCAGACAGCTGTTAATTGGACCACTCGTTAGTCATGCACCACTTAAGAAAAAAAGATGCCTCATGACAGAAAATGTGTAAGTACAAGTGGCAAATGTGCCTCTTCAATGAGGTGCTGCTGCTTAAATCTATCACATTATGATTTTAGGTTTCATTTTTGTGTTCTGGCTCTGAGCCCTCATTCAGTCACATTTAACTCTGCTGTTTCCAAGGATAGCTTTGCTTTTTAAAAAATGAGCTTCTTAACTATACAACTAGAAGCTCTGCACTTAATAGTGTTGGCAGAGGTTTATGTAGAGGCTTTTAAATGAGATATTTCTGAGATGAGGAATTAGCCTTGGACTGTGGTGTACTAACAAATTCTGCTTTCCTGACAATAGAATCCAAGTCTCTGCTTAAGCTGATGTGATTGCAAACAAATAAAGCACTGAGGATGTCATCTGTGGTGAGAGGAACAGACTCCAAGCTAAATAATCTTGTGATTAACTAAGCACTTCAAGGAAAAGGGTGAAGGAGAAATAAAAGTCTTGCAGGAGTTTTAGCGAGAAGGTTAGAGAAGTGGATTTTTGTATTTTTGGAAGGTTATCTGATTGTATTTCTGGATTGTCTGGGAAAATCCTCCCGCTACTACCGCCTGGATCTCCTTGAAAAGGGCGATTAACCCCCAGCTGCTCCGGTGGAGTTGCTTAGCATTCAGAAGTTGAAAACCACCGGTGTATTAAGAGGCTCTCAGGTGTGAATGCCTGCAACTCAACGCCGATGAAAGAGAGCAAAGTGAAAAAAGTGTTAGGTGTGCATTTTCCTCATTTCTCCCTCAGGTGGGTGAAAATTAAAAAAGAAAAAGAATAAAAAAGGCTGCCTTTCATTTTAGGTCCACAATCCAAAAATGTTTCTTTATTCTTTCACACAAGCACCTGGGACAGAGGTTAATATAGCAGTTATTAATATTTAACCCTTACACACACATTTAACCTATTTTCACATCTCAAAGCAGTAAAAATACTGTTTTCTTTCAGCCTGAAATCTGGTGTCTTCTCCTAATGTGACCCAGAATATACAAAAAAAGGAAATATATCTGACCCATATTCATGTTTTATGTAACACTGGTCCATAATAAAGTGTTTTCTTTATACTCTTTGTTCTCATAAAAACTAAAGAATAAACTCTCTGCTCTATGAAAGCTTCATTAACCCTCCTGTTGTCCTCGAGTCAAGGAAGGAAGGGAAGAAGAAGCAAGGAAGAAGGAAAGGAGGGAGGAAGAAGGGAGGAAAAGAAGGAGGGAAGGAAGGAAGGGAGGAAGAAGGAAGGAAAGGAAGGAGGAAGGGAGGAAGAAGGAAGGAAGGAGGGAGGAAGGAAGGGAGGAAGAAGGAAGGAAAGGAAGGAAGGAAAGGAAGTAGGGAAGGAAGGAAGGGAGGAAGAAGGAAGGAAAGGAGGGAGGAACGGAGGGAGGAACGGAGGGAGGAAGGAAGGGAGGATGAAGGAAGGAAGGAAGGAAGGAAGGAAGGAAAGAGGGAAGGAGGGAGGGAGGAAGGAAAGAAGGAAGGTAATGAAAGGAAAGAAAGAGAGAAGGAGGGAGGGAGGAAAGGGGGATGGCGGAAGGAAGGAAGGAAGGAAGGAAGGAAGGAAAGGGAGGGAGGAAGGAAATAAAGAGAGGAGGGAGGGAGGAAGGACAGACAGAAGGAAGGAAGGAACAGTCAAAAAAGACGGGGTCACTTTGACCCGGGAGGACGACAGGAAAAATTAAGTTTATCTGTGACTAATGAGATTTTTATGAATGATTAAGTTTTGTACAGCGACTAATTACATGAGGAAATACTAAATACTGTGATGGGTGAGAATATGAACAGTATTTGAAGGTTAATTAAACTAAAATTCCTATAAACTACCAAATCGATGTTCTGACGTACTAACCTGATCTAACTGGAGCTTCCCTTCAATTTTTTTTGGCTCTGCTCTATATGAATGTGTTTGTTCGTGTGTATTGTAACAGAAAATCCAGCCTTGGCAAAGATGTGAATTGTAACTCTGTCAGAAGTATAGGCACTCGTGTGTGTGCTGGAGTGTGTTGCTGCTGATGAACATGCCAAACCACCCAGCCCAAGCTCTAACACACCACTGAGCAGTGTGAGAAAAAAAAAAAAAAAAAGCTTACTAGGATTTACACATCTGCGCTTGGCTCATAAATCCCTTGCACATGTGCCCCCCCCCCTCCGCGTTTTATCTCCGTCCCATCTCCTCTGTCTTCATGTCCGTTATAGATATGCTTATTAACATGTTTATAGCTTTAATTATAATTACTATCATTCTCCCGTAAATCAGCAATTAGCTTTGGCTTGCATTGTAATGTGGATAATTCAATTTCTCTCTTCACTGCGTCCACGCTCATTACGGGGGAAGGGACACTGAAGTTGCCCATTGTTCATATAACTGTAATTACTGCTGTTTTTCTGCAGTGAAGTGAGGGGAACGGGGGGGTGGTGGGGGGGGGGGGGGGTAGGGTAGGGTGGGGGGCGCTGCATCTCAGGAGTAACGTTACACCTGTGTACAGGATGTTGTGGGCGGCTGCGGTTCGTCCATTAATTGTCGGCTCCTCTTGTCCAAATGTTGTGGAGCGAGACATCGAATCCCCAAGTTGCTCCTGATTGACAATCAAGCACCTTTTCATGACAACTCTGTGTGTGTGTGTGTGTGTGTGTGTGAATAGGTGATTGAGAAAGCCAATTGTAAAGTGTTTTGTCCATTAAAGGATAAGGACTAGTGATTCTTATTTTTATTAAATCTCATTTGCAGACCCAAAACTAATAATGACCTCATCCTACTTATGAGTATTATGTGTGTTTCTAAAGTCTAATATATAAACACAATTTTACACTGGGTGCCATGTTCCTTCACCATGAAGATTTAACCCTCCTGTTGTCCTCGAGTCAAGGAAGGAAGTTAGGAAGGGAGGAAGAAGGAAGGAAAGGAGGAAGGAAGGTAGGAGGGAAGGGAGGAAGGAAGGAAGGGAGGAAGGAGGGAGGGAGGAAAGAAGGAAGGTAGGAAGGTAGGAGGGAAGGAAGGAAGGATGGAGGAAAGAAGGAAGGAAAGGGGGGAGGGAGGAAGGAGGGAAGGAAGGAAAGGAAGGAGGAAGGAAGGAAAGAAAGGAGGGAGGAAGAAGGAAGGAAAGGAAGGAAGGAAGGAAAGAAAGAAAGGAAGAAAGGAAGGATGGAGGAAAGAAGGAAGGTAGGAGGGAGGGAAGGAAGGAAGGAAGGAAGGAAGGAAGGAAGGAGGGAGGGAGGATAGAAGGAAGGTAGGAGGGAGGAAAGAAGGAAGGGAGGAAGGACAGAGGAAAGAAGGAACAGTCAAAACAGACGGGGTCAATTTGACCCAGGAGGACGACGCGAAGGTTAATTTAAAAAATGATTATGTCTAATTATCTCTGGTGATTTCATATATTTTTCCTCATTGTCATGAATCTCATTTGCAGAACCAAACCAACAATAAATTGAAGTGTGTATCACCAAAAGTCTGAAAAATAATATTCCCTTTGTGCAGTTCTAAAATGTAAAAATGGGTCAAATTCAACCCTGAGCAGTATGTAAGGGGTTAATAGACTAAACACTATTTACTGTTCATTTAAGTGCTTTTAAATGTCATACCTGTGATGTTTTGCTGTTCCTCTGGTGCTGTTGGCTGCTGTGGTGGTGATGTTGCAGTGTGCAAAGCTGGACTCGCAAACATTGCCTTGGCGAGACTGAGAGGAGCGTTTGCAGTACTGCTGAAACAAACAAGAAGAGCAGGAAAAGTCAGGTTTTATTGCAAATAACATGTGAATAATCCTTTATACAATTACTGCTAATGCTGCTATAGACATGTAACAGCACCAGTCAAAAGTTTGGACCCATTTTTTAAGAGAATGGGAAGGAGGGTCCAAACTTTTCACTGCTTGTGCTTGGATTTCTCACATCACGCTGATATAAAGTGTTCCCATTGAGAATAAAAGTTTCTCCTCCTTCCCAAGCTGCGATATATTGAAATTTCTTAGATCTCTTCTGTCTTTCTGTCAACCTCCCCCAGCTCTTTCTCACACACGGAGAGCCTCGGGGTTGGGAGTGTCTGCTGTCTCGATTCTGGGAGCCGATTGTCAGAGTCTGAAAAGAGTCACGTTACATCTATTTCTGCCTTTTCCCACCTTACTCAACATCACTTTTGCCTTTTCTAGGATTCAAGGTAGATTCCTCTTTGTGGAGAGCAGAGGGAGGCTGCTGATAGTTTGATAAGATCAACAGCACAAAGGCTTTGCAGTCGTGTCACAAATCTTTTCGCATCAATGACGGGTGGCAGTATCACTCAGGACCAGACCTGCTCATAATGGCTTAATATGCGACAGCTAAGCCGCAAAAAAAGAGATACTTAGGAGAGATTAGAGATTATGGGTCTGTTAGTTTAGTAGCATTACAAGTGAAAGAAAATGAATCTACTGAGCTACAGAAAGCTGCTCTGACTTCTGTCTTTGCCTTCACGTCAACACACATCATCAATCAATCAATCAAACTTTATTTGTATAACAAACAACATAAAAATAAAGAAATACATAGCAAATAAATAATAACCCTCCTGTTGTCCTCGAGTCAAGGAAGAAAGGGAGGAAGAAGGAAGGAAAGGAGGGAGGAAGGGAGGGGGAGGAAAGAAAGAGAGGATGAAGGAAGGAAGGAAGGAAGGGAGGAAGGGAGGAAGGAGGGAAGGGAGGAAAAGAGGGAGGAATGAAAGGAAGGAAGGAAGGACGGAGGAAAGAAGGAAGGGAGGAAGGACAGATGAAAGAAGGAAGGGAGGAAGGACGGAGGAAAGAAGGAAGGGAGGAAGGTAGGGGGAGGAAAGAAAGAGAGGAGGAAGGAAGGGAGGAAAGAAGGAACAGTCAAAACAGACGGGGTCAATTTGACCCGGGAGGAAGACAGGAAGGTTAAAAACATATAAAAGGAAAGAATAAAATAAAGACACAGAACATTTCCCTCTTTGACTTTTCCTGACTCGTCATATTTATTAATTTACACTATTACTACAACTTGTCTTATTATCTTATTATATTGACAGACAACATAATTCAAGTGATGTTACGCTGCCAAAATCTATTTACTCTTTCAATTGAGTCATATATAAACATAATCTCAAGGAGACAGAGTTGCCAATACGGTCATTAGAAGTCCATTACATAATGTTCCTCCTTTAACTAGCACACACTTAATTAATTTAGCATCACTTAGCAATTATATTTAGTATTAAAGTAAATCCTCCTCAGCCTTAAATCATTTAAAATCTATAAAGTAAACTGTGGTAAGAGCCTTTAATTTAAAGTATGCATGCACATCATTTACATCTTCCTCACAACTGGTGCTATCTCTTCTGGAAGTCTCATCTGCATCAAATAAGGCAAAAATAGCATGAAGAGTATTCATTAAAAAGTCCTTTCAAAGCCTGGATTCATCACAGAGGGAAAGGTTGATTAGTAAATATATGCAATTAAGCTCTCAGTGTGTCTTTGTGTTGTGTGATATCAAAAAAATATCAGAATTTAAACATTTATAGAGACTGTGAGTTATGTTCAACAGCACCCTGTATTTAAGATTCCCTTTATACAGTATATACATGGGTGTCACATTTCTGCAACCAATTACATCTTTGTGAAGCTGTCTCATGTTCAAATGTTCTTTAGACTAAAAATAAGTTGATGCAAACTCTATAGCAATGATTGACAGTGTGATTCATCATGGGATACATCAGGGGTGTCAAACTCATTTTCATTCAAGGGCCACATACAGGCCAATTTGATCTCATGTGGGCTGGATTATTAAAGAGATGGATGGAAGTAAGGAAGGAAATAAGGAAATAAGGAAATAAGAAGGGAAGGAAGGAAAGACAGTCAAAAGGAAGGAGGGAAGAAAGGTTGGAAAGAGAGATAGTGAAGGACGGACAGACAGAAGGAAGGGAGGAAGGGAGAAAGGAAGAAAGGAAGGAAGGGCAGAAGGAAGAAAGGAAGGAAGGACAGATGGAAGGAAGGACAGAAGGAAGAAAGGAAGGAAGGACAGATGGAAGGAAGGACAGAAGGAAGAATGGAAGGAAGGACAGAAGGAAGGAAGGAAGGAAGAAAGGAAAAAGGGAAGGAAGGACAGATGGAAGGAAGGAACGAAGGAAGAAAGGAAGGACGGACAGACAGAAGGAAGGGAGAAAGGAAGAAAGGAAGGAAGGGCAGAAGGAAGAAATGAAGGAAGGACAGATGGAAGAATGGAAGGAAGGAACGAAGGAAGAATGGAAGGAAGGACAGATTGAAGGAAGGAACGAAGAAAGGAAGGAAGAAAGGAAGGAAAGAAGGAAGAAAGGAAGGAAGGACAGATGGAAGGAAGGACAGAACGACGAATGGAAGGAAAGACAGATGGATGGAAAAAAGGAAGGTAGGAAGGAAAAGAGCACTGGATGTGGGCCGGATCACACCCCTTGGCGGGCCGTATCTGGCCCACGGGCCGCATGTTTGTCACCCCTGCTCTACATTGAAAAGCGTGCATGTTATTTATTAACTGGAATAAAATATAAACCTGGTTAGTTTTGTTTTATTTTGTTGGACAGGACTGAACAAGTTGCTTTTGGAGGTTTCTGACCAAAATGTATCACCTGTCCTTTAATGTTCCTTCCTCCCTCCTTCATTCCTTCCCTTCCTTTTCCCTCCCTTTCTTCCTTGACTCGAGGACAACAGGAGGGTTAAGAAATGCATTCTGCCTACAATAACAAAGTATATCTTCTCTTTATTTCTCTCCGTCCTCTTTGAATCTCTTTCTCATCCACATCGATCCCTCTCTTTTGTCCCTTCTTTATTTTATTCTTTCCTTTTATATGTTTTTAACCTTCCTGTCGTCCTCCCGGGTCAAATTGTCCCCGTATGTTTTGACTGTTCCTTCTTTCATCCCTTCCTTCCTTCCTTCCTCCTCTCTTTCCTGCCTCCCCCTACCTTCCTCCCTTCCTTCTTTCCTCTGTCCTTCCTCCCTTCCTTTCCTTCCTCCCTCTTTTCCTTCCTTTCTTCCTTTCTTCCTTCCTTCCTTTCTTCCTTCTTCCTCCCTCCCTCTCTCCCTTCCTTCCTCTCTCCTTTCCTTCCTTCTTTCCTCCGTCCCTTCCTTCCTTCTTCCCTTCCTTCATTGCTTCATCCCCCTCTCCCTCCTTCCCTCCTTTCCCTCCTCCCTCCATTCCTTCCTTCTCCCTCCCTTTCTTCCTTGACTCGAGGACAACAGGAGGGTTAAGGAATGCATTCTGCCTACAATAACAATGTATATCTTCTCTTTATTTCTCTCCGTCCTCTTTGAATCTCTTTCTCATCCACATCGATCCCTCTCTTTTGTCCCTTCTCTCTCTCCATCCCTCCTCCTTCCTTCGTTTAGCCTTCATGACACAATATCTAAATCAGCACTACTGTGATGCTATGTACTGTAGGTCCCAGGTTCTCCCTTTAAACTCTCTTCATGTCTGTTTTGACTGTTCCTTCTTTCCTCCCCCTACCTTCCTCCTTTCCTTCTTTCCTCTGTCCTTCCTTCCTTCCTTCCTTCTTTCCTTCCTTCTTTCCATTCTTCCTTCCTCCCTCCCTCTTTTCTTTCCTTCTTCCTCCCTCTCTCCCTTCCTTCCTCCCTCCTTTCCTTCCTTCTTTCCTCCATCCTTCCTTCCTTCCTTCTTCCTCCCTCCCTTCTTTCCTTCCTTCTTCCTCCCTTTCTTCCTTGACTCGAGGACAACAGGAGGGTTAAGAAATGCATTCTGCCTCCAATAACAAAGTATATCTTCTCTTTATTGCTCTCCGTCCTCTTTGAATCTCTTTCTCATCCACATCGATCCCTCTCTTTTGTCCCTTCTCTCTCTCCATCCCTCCTCCTTCTTTCATTTAGCCTTCATGACACAATATCTAAATCAGCACTACTGTGATGCTATGTACTGTAGGTCCCAGGTTCTCCCTTTAAACTCTCTTCATGTCCGCCCCCCCCCCCCCCCCCCCCCCCCGTCCCTGGAGAGACAATATGCAATGAAACAAAGCAGCTCTTTGATTCTGAGCTTCACAATGCAGTCGACTCATTCACTTTTCACTTTTCACTGCGGCAAAGATCTGCTGTGAACTCCTCAAAAGAACTCAGGACAAAGCAAGGGAAGTGTTTTGGGTTTTTATACTTTAAAAGCATAAAAAGATGTGAGAAGAATGGCGCTGGTTTGATTCCTTATCTACCACAAAAACCAAATCTACGGTTTGTATCTTACTGACGATGAGAGTTTTTCTTTTCCTCGACATTATCTCGGCATCGTCTAGACAGTCACTTGTAGACTTTTTGTAACACAAGGTAAGAGAGAGACCTATTTCTGTGAAACACTTTGCTCCTGATGTACTTTTATGGCTTTTTTTCCTCAGTACAAACTTTTTCTAGTTTGATGTCTGACTAACAAGGTTGTCACTGACGCAATCCCTTTTGAGGCCGCTGTTACAGGACACCAGCCTCATTAGTGGCACACATGCTGCCATGGTAATGTAACTATTCGGAGGTTTGGAGGCTAATTTGTACTAATAAAGCTTTGACATACTTTCTTTTGGAGCTTAAATTTATACTGTTTATATATTACCATCTCCACTGAAGCAGAAAAGCATGAAAAAAAACTAATGCATGAGTCACTTTCTTAGTATCTTCTAAAGAAAGTTGTTGGGTCTGACTCTTGCCGTGTTACTTAAATGATAAAAAGATTTTTAACGTTGGTGATATGACTTTTAAAACTCAATTTAGAGTTAAGGACAACATCCAGGTTTTTCACATCCCTGCTTAATCTGTAGAGCCTGATGTCCAAGCTTACTCAAAATGTCTCCTTTTATGTGCATCTGTACCAATTAGTACCAATAACTTCTGCTTCATCATGTAATTTAAGAAAATACCACTCATCAACTGTACAATGCTACAGATGCTATTTAAAGGAGTTAGGGTCTCCTTATTGTCAAAATATAACTGGGTGTCATCTGCAGAGGGAACAGTAGTGGAACAAGAACTGAACCTTGAGGAACACCAAAGAAAATAAAAAGTTGTTCATTGGAACCAGATTCATTTCACTCAGCATGAATGTGGCTTCATTGTTTTCTTATGTGAAATGTAAAGATATACATTCTGGTATTATGAGTAAAGCCTCGATTTGAAATAATGCCTGACACTGAGGTAAGGCTTGCTGTGTTTGTGACTGTGAGTTTACGTTAGCTGTCTCCTGCTTCTCTGTTAGAGATTTGAAAAGGTGGACTTTCAAATTAGTGGGAATTTTCCTTTTCTAGCTGCATCCTACGAATGTTCCCATCACTCTTCATCATGACACTTTTACTTTTATCTACTGCATGGTCGAAGTCAAAATATTCCTATATTGGGCTGTGATGTTAAGCCTCTTCTTCTTGTTCATTATGCGGGAGCTGGCATCTGCTATGCTGCCACCTAGTGGAAGCAGCCGGGTTATCTCAAGAAGTCAATTATTTTTATTTCAGTTAGCTAAATAATTTTTTCACAGCTAGTTTTAGGTTTAGTCTTAGTTTAAGTTAACTATAATAACCCTGGTCTACATCCTTACAAATGTGAGATTGACCAAACTTACTAGGCGTATAAGTCAGGTCTGAAGAATTCTTATCTATCGTCTCTTTTGAGATAAATTATTAATTTAACGCAAATCAAATATGTTTAAAGGAGCGATCAGTTAGACCCAAAATCACCCTGTTGCATCTCTATCTGCGGTCTGACTGCTAAAAATGTCTGTCATCATTTCTCACTCTCTGATGTTCTGACACCACTCACATTGAAGCTGCTAATTGATACAGACGTTTCCAGTGAACAGTTGCTCTTTTCTCAAGCCTCTGATAAAAGAAAAAAAAAGGATTTCAAGAGTGGAGCATTTACGCTAGCAACCTAAGAGAGCGGACTCCAATAACTCAAACAGAGGAGGATCTGTTAATGCTTAGATGTGCTTTTAATTTATTCATGATTAAGAAGAAAAAAATGGATGGCGGTCTAATCGGTGCTGCTTGTCTTAACAGAGTGTCCAAGTTCGTTTGAGCTTTACAACGCTTTGCTTTTACAGCTGAACAAAAGGCAAAGATTTGTGTTTAACTTATTTATCCGTTACACACCAACAAAGAGCTCTGAAGTGCCTCCAGTTTCGTTCACGCTGACACTGTGTAGCTCAGCATCCATTTTAGTTTCTCTTTGAAAACAGATTGAAGCTTTAGAAAAGGCTGCAAAACTGTGTGTCATACAGCAATACAGCAATACTGACTAGTTTCTCGAGGTCATCAATATAAATGTAATGTTTTCCTTGCACAGCTGCAGGCAAAGAAACTACTCTTTAGCTCCATAAACGTGCACACATTCAACCGGTAGAAGTAATCACCCTCTGACAGTGACCTCCTGCCTCAGTTTGGACATTTGTGGTGCAAAGAGAGGATGTAATGGCATATATTAATGGATATATATGTGTGTATGTGTGTGTGTGTGTGTGTTGGATAATGGATGTTGTAATCTCTGGTATAGGCACTAGCATACTCTGCATGCCTCTGGCACTGAGGGGGCTTTTTTTTTTTTAAACACTGACATACTATCTGGAGAGAACCAGGAGACGGTTTTTATGATTTGTGCAGAGATGCTGGCATTAATAACGCAGCTTTACAGCATTGTAAACACACAGCCACCCACACACACACATGCACACACAGCTACACACACACACACTGTAGTTTCAGAGGTTGGAGTGAAACAGGCTCACGAAGGTCTTGTTCATGACAGAGACAGAGCAGTTTTAATTATCTGGTCCCACAATGACAGACAGACTCGGTGGCACACCTGTGGAATTCATGATAGGGTAATGAAACCTGATTGATAGAGAGAGACTGTCTCACTCAGAGCCACTCTTTAGTTCATTGCTTAATCAAATACTTCCAACAAAGGAGCCTGCAGTGCTAATTAGAGGTGCTCGTTTTGTATAACTAGTCAGTGCTGCCTTTGCGTGACCTACCTGAATATTCAAGGCATTCATCAGCTAGTAACACCTGCTTCAACCCAACAATGAAAAGTACAAATCTAATTTAAAAGTTAGATGCCTGTAACATGAAATGGTGAATCAATAGTAGTAACAGAGACGGAGGGAAATTCAACATAAGCCTGTTGTGCTACTCCTAATGTGTGTGTGTGTGTGTGTGTGTGTGTGTGTGTGTGTGTGTGTGTGTGTGTGTGTGTTTAGTTTCCACCTTGTCAAGTATTGCATAGCAGTGATTATTTGCATTGTCTGTTTAACCTTTGTGTCGTCCTCCCGGGTCAAATTGACCCCCATCTTTCCTCCCTTCCTTCTTTCCTTTCCTTTCCTCCCTTCCTTCCTCCCTTCCTTCTTTTCCTTTCCTTTTCTTTCCTTTCCTTTCCTTCAATTTCCTTCAATCCTCCCTTCCATCCATCCCTCCTTCCTTCCTTCCTCCCTCCCTACTTTCCTCCTTTCCTTCCTTCCGTCCTTCCTTCCTTCCTTCAATCCTCCCTCCCTTCCATCCATCCATCCATCCATCCATCCATCCATCCTTCCTTCCTTCTTTCTTTCTTTCTTTCTTTCTTTCTTTCTTTCTTTCTTTCTTTCTTTCTTTCTTTCTTTCTTTCTTTCTTTCTTTCTTTCTTTCTTTCTTTCCTTCCTTCCTTCCTTCCTTCCTTCCTTCCTTCCTTCCTTCCTTCCTTCCTTCCTTCCTTCCATTCAACATAAGCCTGTTGTGCTACTCCTAGTGTGTGTGTGTGTGTGTGTGTGTGTGTGTGTGTGTGTGTGTGTGTGCGTGTGTGTGTGTGTGTGTGTGTGTTAATGCTCTTAAAACACCACTGACCCCGTCCTTGTTGCAGTGCGTTCAGAAATGTGGGTAATTGAATGCCTGCAGACAGAAATCAATGTGATTCTGTTTGCACGGGTACAAAATAAACAAATAGAATTAATTTGCATGTAAGTTTCCCCAGAAGGCTTTCGTAGAAATGAAATAAATAAAACAAAGATTTAAAAGCAACATTTATACACTAAAGATCAGCCTTGTTTTTCCTCAACAATACATTCTGTAGAGTCAGTAAACAATAATCAGTAATTCATGAGCCAGTGCTAATAGAGTAATTAGTTAAATAGGAGCTAAAGGACAACTTTTAAAAATGGTTTTAGTTTAATGTGATTCTATTTAGTCATCTAATTGTATTTTATCCTCTTGTCTTATTGGGAGGAGACCTACTTTAGTTATGACTATTAAAAACAACAAACTATTAAGTATCATAAATATGCAATATTTAAAGTTACCCTCTACTACTACTATTAAAAACTGTATAACATCTGCACATATGAGCATAACTATGTGACATTACAAAAAAACATCTGGAGCCAATTATGGTCGACTAGATGTCTTCAGTTGACCTACACTAGGAAAAGACTTGAGTCCAGCTGTTAAACCTATATAACCTTTGATTTATAGATTTAGACGAGTCTTGTTTTTGTCACAACAGATACAAATTTGCTGAATGAAAGAGCAGATTGCAAAGAAAGCTGCCTCTCTTTTTATCTGTATAAATATGCCGACAACATCAATTTGATGAGTAGTAGATATGGGTGTTTTCCCAATAAAATGCAGTGGGATATGCTGTGATGGAAAGCAGAAGGACAAGTCTAATCAGGCAAACACCTGTGCAGGTTTCCACTGCTTGTAAAGTTGTGTTTGACTATTCTGGCTGAGAAAGAAGAAGGAAACTTATGAAAGCAATGACTAAAAAAACTAAAACTTTTATTCAATCAGGATTTTTCACTGTAGTTTGCAGCACAAGTGGCTCTATATGATGTTGTATGCAGTACTCTGTATGTATTTACATAATGTTAAGTAAGTACTGAGGCATGTTTGTATGTGTACGTGTTGAAAGATTTCAGCTTTGTGTTACAAAAAATCTGAATTAAAGGAGGCATGACTAAATATTTTGATATACATGCTTCAAATATTTAACTTGGCACACTGTAGCAGACCAAATTCACATTTATTATAAAGCTTAAAACTTATAAAAGAGCAGAAAGTATGAAAAAGATATCATAAAGTACAATGACTTATTTATGTATTAATTTGTGTGTATACTATTCACACTTTAATGTATCTTATTTTTAATATCAGGTGGGTTTATTTAATGTTACATGGGTGCTGAGGTCAGTGGATGGTAGGTTTGAGTAACAGGACTGTTGTGTGTATTTTTTAACACCCACAGCCCCACTATGGGTGTTATTTATTTTTTATTTTTTGGTTGTTTTTTCCCCCCGAGGGGCAGCTTGGGTTTGGGCCTGACACAGATGAGACCCCCCACAGTGAGGTTAAACCCATAGGAAGGCATTTTAGGGTCAGCTGCAAGAGGCTTATTACAGTTAATCAAAACTGGTGGTGAGTTAGGGATATTTATTTTTGCTTATGGCTTCAAAAAACCTTGGAGACTATTTATCAACTGTGGACACATGGTGAAATAATGTCAGACTTTTTGCTTATTATGTCTCAAATTACCATCATTGAAATATGTGTACTACTAATATCATCAAGTGGGTTTTATTTTCCATCTTAGAACATTTACATGTTTTTTTGATGATAAGGCACAACATTTTTTTATATTAAAAGTGCAATACATATAAAATTATTATCATTATTATTGTTATGAAGAGTTTGAACAAAGGTCTCGAGCTGAAAGAAGATGTTGGTTTGAACATACTACGTAAAGATGGAAGGAAAGAAGGAGAAAAGAAAGAAAGAAAGAAGGGAGGAAGGACAGAAGGAGGAAGGAAGGAAGGAAGGACAGATGAAAGGAAGGAATAAAGGGAGGGAGGAAGGAAGGAAGGAAAAGAAGACATGAAGGAAAGATGGAAGGAACGAAGGAAGGGAGGAAGGAAGGACAGAAGGAAGGAAGAAAGGAAGGACAAATGAAGGAAGGAAGAAAGGGAGGGAGGAAGTAAGGAAAAGAAGACAGGAAGGAAAGATGGAAGGAAGGAAAGAAGGAAGGAAGAAAGGGAAGAAGGACAGAAGAAAGGACAGATGGAAGGAAGGAAGGAAGGAAGGAAGGAAGGAAGGCAGGAAGAAAGGCAGGAAGGAAGGAAGGAAGGAAGGCAGGAAGAAAGGCAGGAAGGAAAGTGGGCCCGATTGGATCTCTCGGTGGGCCGGTTCTGGCCCACGGGCCGCATGTTTGACACCTCTGCCAATGTTATGGTAATAGCAGTAACGCGCTACAAGAGCTAAACCTTTAGGAAACATGTTGATGTTCTAGATGAGAGAATGCACTCATAGTAGTTCAATATCAATAAATAAAGGCGGAGTAATAAAGAGCAAAGAGAACATAAATGTGATTGGTCTCAGCTCACCAAACAGACCAGCTACATATCAGTCAGACCCATTTATTTTAGTACGGTGTTTAAATCCTCAGGTTGACAGATATGTACATGAAAGCATTTCCATGTACATGCGTGTGCACAAATGGCCTTTTAGTTTATTGGTTCTGTATTTTGCACATACAGAAGAAGAAGGAAGTGAGACGTCTTATATATTTTCGTAGCAGCTCTGACATTTAAGTCAAAACTGAAATGAATCGTGATGCATTTTCTCTCAGTTTCTCAATATAAATGTTGCTTTACTGTTTTTTCTCTGTCTTAACCTTTGTGTCGTCTTCCCGGGTTAAATTGACCCCGTCTTATTCTTCTTTCCTCACTTCCTTCCTTCCTTCCATCTGTACTTCCTCCATCCCCCTTTCTTCCCTCCCTTCCTTCCTTCCTCCCTCCTTTCCTTCCTTCCCTTCTTTCCTTCCTTATTCCTTCCTCCCTTCCTTCTTTCCTCCCTCCCTCCTTCTCTCTTTCTTTCCTTTGTCCTTCTTTCCTACCTTCGTTCCTTCCTTCTTTCCTACCTTCCTTCTTTCCTTCCTTCCCTCCTTTCCTTCCTTCCTCCCTCCCTCCTTCTCTCTTTCTTTCCTTCCTTCCTTCCTCTCTTCTTCCTTCCCTCCTTCCTTCCTCCCTCCTTTCCTTCCTTCTTTCTTCTCCTCCCCTCTTTCTTTCCTTCCTCCCTCCTTCCTTCCTTCCTTCCTTCCTCCCTCTTTTCCTTCCTTCTTTCTTCTCCTCCCCTCTTTCTTTCCTTCCTCCCTCCTTCTTTCCTTCCTTCCTTCCTCCCTTCTTTCCTTCCTTCTTCTTTCCTCCCTTCCTCCCTCCTTTCCTTTCTTTTCGTCCCTTCCTCCCTCCCTCCCTCCCTCCCTTCCTTCCTTCCTTCCTTCCTTCCTTCTTTCCTTGCCTTATAATGTTAAATCTTTAATAAGTGCATTGAATCTAAAGTCTAAACTGATGGTTGCATTGCGTCAATCTGCTTTCTATCTGTGTAGGTTTGGGGAGCCGGTTTGTTTGTCCTTGGCAGCGTGCTCAGCTTGAAGGTAATACAGGCAGGCATACCTGACACATCGTCTTCACAAAAACTCCAGATTTTACAGATTACTTTCAAGCCTTGGTTCGTTCTGTCTCCGAGCTATATTTCAGATATCTGAACCTTTTGTGAACTGAAACTCAAGCGGAGATCCACAGGCGGGAATGTTGTTATGTTTTAAAGTCTAAGCTCAAGATTAAAGTCGACAGTGTCTTTGCAGCTCTGCTCCGCTCAGTCCCTTGTACTTATGTGACCTGTTGTTTCATGTTAGGCACTGAATCATATTAAACAGAGGTTTGGACACCGCACTGCTGGGCAAGTCCTCACACTTGGCTCTTTTTGTCAAAGCAACCCTGATTGCTACAACCGTTAGCTTAGCTTAGCACCAAGAAAAATGGAGAGAAGGGTAAAACAGATAGTCTGGCTCTGCTCAAAGGTAACATAATCCATCTATCAGCATCTCTAACCCTCACTAATGAACATATTTTAGTATCTTGTTTGTTTAATTTGTATGAAAAATCTTTGGCAACAAGACTTCAAGAATATTACTGCCAAGAAATAGTTAGGCATATAAACCCTGGTAAAATAAACAAAAACATAACTTGCTGTTTTTACACCTCTTTGTAACAAATGAGACATAATGTGTTAATTAGTCATAATTCATCAAGAAAGAAGACCAAGTATTAATATGCACCAACATATTCTAAAAAGACTGAGCCAAAAATATTTTGTTGTGTTCTTCTATCCATGCCTTTCTTTCTGAAATGAATTATTTGTGTTTTGATTCATTGCTAATGTCCATTTATAAAAGCACAATCTAACCACATTTAACATATCCTGTAGGCCAGACTCAGAGACGCAGACAGCTGCCAAACTTAAAGCTTGAGGGGAAATGTGTTAATTAGTTAGCTTTAATAGCCAGAGTGCTGATTTTGTTATTCTGTTTTCTCCCCAGTTATTGATCTGTATTCGAAGCTAAGCTAGGCTAAGCTAAGCTAAGTTAACCGGCTGCTTGCTGTAGCTTCAGATTTAACAGACAAATACGAGAGCTTTATCATCGATCTCGTCATCCAGCACTCGACAAGAAACTACATTTCCTAAAAAATGTGAAACTATTGATTGAAGCTCTGGTTATATTTAAAGATCAAAACAACTTGGTTAAGGTCTGAGAAACATTGCCTTCTTGACAGAAAGAGTCGGTCAAAGTCAAGACACCTTCAACCCCTCCTCTGACTTTAAGAACTTCACATAACTTCCTTCATTGGCAAGGATGGTAACATATACAGTACCTAAAGATCGATGCCAACATTTTTCATGAAAGGACATTTTACAGTTTATTTCTGATGTTACCCAATGAGGACATTTGCTGCAAATGAAGCCAAGGACTGATTATCTGCTGTGTAATAAACTGCACGACTGAACTGTGATTATCTCTATGAAAACTGGGTCTCTTACACAGGTTATGGATTTTCTGTGCTTGTCTCACACAGTGATTTATTATCCATCTTGTATATGTTTATGTGTTTATGATGGATAGAGAGTCCCTGCAGAGTATGCATGTGCTCGGCTTCATTGTAAATTTAAATCATGGTTGCATTGCCCTTGGAGGAAACATAGAATTTATCCAATAATGCTGCCGTGTCAAACGTGTATAGATTAGATAGGTTACTTATATGATGAACTTGTAATAAATTTAAAAAAAAGGGAGGGCAAGTAAAGCTAAATTATGCATAATGGGGCACAAATACACACACACACACACACACACACACACACACACACACACGCATACACTCTCCCAAGGTAATTGAAGATGTGGATTTGACTGACATTCAAATTAAGCTAACCGCACATCTGGGAGAGATGTTGTGACAAAGAGCAGGGAGAAGATGATGAATGACATTGCTAGCCAGCGCCGCGCTCCCAAACCACTGAACAATTGCTCGCTGGAAGACCTGCGAGCCTCATGCAAGTGGCCAGGTGGAGATGGGAATACAATCTGATTTGTATGCAGCTAAAAACTGCAGGGGGGGGGGGGGGGTAATGAATATGACAGGTACTAATACTCCAGAGGTGTTATATGTGTAGTTTAAATGTCTGATCTCTCTAGGTGGAACTCTACCAGGCATTAAAGTTTTGTTGTTGGTTTTTTTTGTCTTTACAAACAATCTAAACTAATGGCACATGTATGAATTCTTAATAATAATAATAAATAAAGCTGTATCTTTATGCTGGCATGAGCAGGAGAAGCAACTGCAGATGCTTTTTGCCAAAAGAAGACAGGAAGGAAAGATGGAAGGAACGAAGGAAGGAAAGAAGGAAGGAAGGACAGGTGGAAGGAAGGAAGGAAGGACAGAAGGAAGGAAGGACAGAAGGAAGGAAGGACAGATGGAAGGAAGGAAGAAAGGGAGGGAGGAAGGAAGAAAAGAAGGAAAAAAGAGAAAGAAAGAAAGGGAAGAAGGACAGAAGGAAGGACAGATGGAAGGAAGGAAGAAAGGGAGGAAGGGAAGAAGGAAGGAAGGACAGAAGGAAGGAAGGACAGATGGAAGGAAGGAAGAAAGGGAGGAATAAAGAAGGAAATGAAGACAGGAAGAAAAGATGGAAGGAATGAAGGAAGGAGAGAAGGAAAAAAGACGAAAAAAAGGGAAGAAGGACAGAAGGAAGGACAGATGGAAGGAAGGAAGGAAGGAAGGAAGGACAGATGGAAGGAAGGAAGAAAGGGAGGGAGGAAGGAAGGAAGGAAAAGAAGACAGGAAGGAAAGATGGAAGGAATGAAGAAAGGAAGGAAGGAAAAAGAAAGAAAGAAAGGGAAGAAGGACAGATGGAAGGAAGGAAGGAAGGGAGGAAGGAAGGAAGGAAGGAAAGAAGGAAGAAAGGAAGGCAGGAGAAGCAACTGCACATGCTTTTTGCCAATATATGAAACCCCAGCACCCCACTCTCTTCTGAGTCTCGCTGATATATTTAACCACAACTACTTCAAGCTGATGTCATCTAAGATGTGCTGTCTTCTGAACATAAGATCATACAGTAAATCTTAAAAGAAATGGGAACACCTTGACACATGAATACTGTTTTACAGGTGTATACAGATATATCCGTGTCCTTGACTTGGAAGCAGAAGCTTTTTTGAAGGGAAGGCAGAAGGGAAAAGAAAAAAAAAAAAAAAAACCCAACTGCAACAACAACCCAGCAGTAGTCACCTCATGCATTTGCAGGCTGGCGTTGAGATTTCTCGTCTTGCCATCGAGGGAGTTCTGGGAATTAGTGGTGTAGTTTTTCAGACTGCGACTCTCCTTCAGATGGGCCTGGAGCTTCTCTCTGCGCCTCCTGCGAAGAAAGAAAAACAGGAGTTTATTTTGGGAGCACTTTGACCACAGTCAGCGAAATTAAAGTCAGTCCTTTACCGTCTACAGAACAGCACGTCTGCAGATTTTCACTTCAGCCAAACTAACATGATTTTACTTTATGATTATTAAACCATGAAATGTTAACTCCAGCTTTGTGTGTTATGACTTTGTTTAACCCTTAAATACTGTACTGACCCCCTTTTTTTTTTTTTTTGAACAATATCTTTATTGATTTTTTCCAGATACGTTGACATTACGCAATATTTGTGACAGGAGAAATACAGAGATCGTCAAAGCATCCCTCCCACACCAACCCCTGCCAGTCTTCACCCACCCTCTCCATCCATCCCCAACTAATCTATCACTTCTCCCACAAAAAGCAAACCATGCTTCCTTCCTTCCTTCCTTCCTTCCTTCCTTCCTTCCTCCCTCCTTCCTACCTCCCTCCCTCTCTCCATAATCCTTCCCTTCCTTCCTTCCTCTTTACTCCTTTCCTTCCTTCCTTCCTTCCTTCCTCCCTCCTTACTCCTTTCCTTTCTTCCTTCCTCCCTCCCTCCCTCTCTCCATAATCCTTTCCTTCCTTCCTTCCTTCCTTCCTCTTTACTCCTTTCCTTCCTTCCTTCCTCCCTCCCTCTTTACTCCTTTCCTTCCTTCCTTCCTTCCTCCCTCCGTTCCTTCCTACGTCCCTCCCTCTCTCCTTACTCCTTTCCTTCCTTCCTTCCTCCCTCTGTTCCTTCCTCCGTCCCTCCCTCTCTCCATAATCCTTTCCTTCCTTCCTTCCTTCCTTTTTACTCCTTTCCTTCCTTCGGTCCTTCCTTCCTTCCTTCCTTCCACCTTTCCTTCCTTCCTCCCTCCTTCCCTCCTTACATCTTTCCTTCCTTCCTTCCTTCCTTCCCTCCCTCCCTCCTTACTCCTTTTCTTCCTTCCATCCTCCCTTCCTTCTCTCCTAAATTCCTTCCTTTTTTCATCCTTACTCCTTTCGTTCCTTCCTTCCTTCCTCTCTTCCATCTCTCCTAAATTCCTTCTTCTTTTCGTCCTTACTCCCTTCCTTCCCTCCTTCCTTCCTTCCTCCCTCCCTCCCTTCCTTCTGTCCTTTCTTGACCTGAGGACAACAGGAAGGGTTAAGGCCACGTGATTCCTCGTATTGCTTTGCTCTTATGCTGACGAGACTGAGGTACAAAGCATGAAATCAGAACCAGGCCAGTCAGACTACATGTATTATTAAACTTGCACAGTAGTAAATTAACATGAAAGAATGACTGTGGAGATCCCAATGAGGCTGTCTATTCCAGTCAAAAACTCAAGAGCTTCTTTCACTGTGATTCAATTTCAATTAAGGGAGACACACTTGAATGAAGCAAAAAATAATTATTATACAAATGATATTGATGATTAAGTCTTCGGCTCTTGGACTCTACAGGAAGATTTTATAATTGAGGGACATCAGTCGTGAGCCGAGCAGCAAGATAAATCCCCCCATGGAGTCCAGACTCTGGTGACTGATGACTTCTACTGTGACTGATAAGGCTGATGAGGTTGATGAAGTGATGAAGTGATGAATCTGTGAGGACTGGGTGGTGATGGGGGAAGTGGAGAGGGACTAAAGGCAGAGAGAGGAGGAAGACATTTAAAAAGACAGCCACAAGATGATTGGCTGACAATGAAGGTGTGTCTCTGAGCTACTGGTTTGGAGGAAACCAGCAGATATGAACAGCTGACGTCTCAATGGGAATGACAGCAAGGGAATTATGAGTGAGCGTGCATGAGGAATGGGAATGACAGATGGTTTGAGAAATAAAACTACAGACTTGAGTATATATAAAAGATCTCACCCTAAAGCTTAATAGTCTTCTTGTAACGTCCTCCTAGACTGCAAACATCACTAGATCATCACATAACATTATTATTATTATTAATTTTATGTTTTTATCTGGAATGCCATTGTTAAGTTTAAGCACAGAAATATTTGTTTAAGATTAGGGAACGATTGTGTCTCCCTTCTTCATCCACTTTGCCTTCATCTCTGACACAAAACACTAATCATTTGCATGGTCGAAAGAGTCTATTGAGACTTTAAAAAAAGGAATTTGTATATGCTGTGCAGGATTTATGCCCATTTTCAAGGGTCGTAAGTACAAAGAAGGAGTTTTTTTACCTATACTTAATCATCTTCTCCCTCAACTGTAGTAAAAAGCATTACACAAGTTAACCCTTAAACAAGCAAGAGTGGAAAAAGCATAATTTGATGTTACTAGTTTTCTCATTTGAACCTAAAATAAAACATTTCCACAAATATTTGTAATATATTTTGGATGTTATGAGTTGTATCTCCACCAGGATACGTTGCTCTTATCCAAGTATAAAATGCTCATAATGGCAAAAACAATTAAAACGTTTATTTAATAAAGAGAAGTGATACATTCTTGCTTTCCCTGCTCACTCATACTTCACACATACTAGTTTCTAAACTGATTTTGATCATTTCTATCAAAGTACAGACTTTACACAAGCTTCAGTTCTACCAATTTAAGGCTAAACAACCACGTTAAATAGCCTGTATCTCCTTAGGGTTAATACGATGTAACTTGACAACATTGAATGATTTTAGTTAATATATTTAAAGATATGTTTGTCTTAAACTGGTTGTCTTGACTTGAATGGCTGTGGAATAATTGAACGGCAAACTAATCTTGCATGTAGTTGACTGATGACAAGAAGTCTAGAAAAACACCATGTGAGAGGAAACGGCATAATTAGACTTCATGGAAGCAGAAGGTAATCTGTAATCTGATTTGTCTTGTTCATCTGCAGAAGCTGTTCTGGTTTTTCTGACCAGTGTACATTACATAATCTTAATTATTACAACAGCTGTTACCCAAGCGTGTGCAATCACACTGACCTGGATGAAAATGCACCAAATCCCTCTGTCACGACGACGACGACACTCTGTCTTTGCTCAGATTAATGCTCGTTATTATCAGATACAGACGATGGAGCCTTTACTGTTCCTGTCTTTGAAAGTCTCGGCTGAATGACAGCGATGTAATGAGCTGTTTACAAGCAGCCTTATGGCAAACCTCTATTCACTCCACCTCCGCTGCACTTTTCTTAGAAGAAGAAGGCTGTGACATTCAGTACACACTACTCCTGGAAATGGGTTTCTCTTATTTCCTCTAAGTCCTTGGTACAGTCTAGTTGTTGATTTAGTGCTTTATCTTGAGAAGGGTTTGTGTCATTAATCATCTCACATCAATCACTATACAACATAGAAAGTTCACATTTTGTTATATAAGCCCCCTTAATAAAGCCTATTCAAGATGCTGCACCTTTCCTTCACCTTACTGTTCTGTATAAAAGCTACAGATAAGGCTAAAATAAAAAGAGTCTATAGAAATAATAAATCTAACTATTTATGCTCAGCACAGACGCCTGACTTCACATCTTCCTCATTCACTTCATGCCTCCATGTACTGAAAAAAAGAGAAAGACGACTGATTATGAGGTTGTGTGAATCTTTGAACTTGTGAAAGAGATAATCACAGTGTTTCAAATACTTTATGATCACTGAGGGTGAAGATCTCACGCTCTGCTTTAATCTAAAGGTGTTTAAATCCACATCAGATGATCATCATCACAGGAGTTGTGACCCTTAAGAATGCCAGCGCACTAAATTGGGGGTGTCCGAAGGTAATTGCACAATGAATATAAACTTTACTAAATCTAATATTTGATGTGAAGCCCTTTGAACTAAATGACTGGCTGAAGTCTTAAATCTGTAGATAGCTCCACCATCAGCACACGCTTGGTATCGTCCCCGGTGACGCTCAGCCAGGCCTGTCCTTGTCCACATGAAGGTAATCATCCGCTCGGCTCTAAAACCTCTTTGGTTGCTTGCATGTTCAAAGATCATTAACCTAGTTTAATGTCCTTAAATTTGAGGTTATGAATAGAAAAGGAATGAATGAAATGTAATTATTGTGTCATGCATATACAATTGTATGCCAAGCCCACATGAGCTTAAGCGACAGCATAAATTGAAATGAGCCAGGACTAAAGTACAGCGGATAGATTGTCCAAAAACAGAGAAAGAAAATAAAGAAACCGCTGAAGCATCATTCATCTTCAGATCTGACACAAGCTTATTGCACATCATTGCAAATTTAAAATATATTTTAATTGACCCTCCTGTTGTCCTCGAGTCAAGGAAGGAAGGGAAGGAGGAAGAAGGAAGGAAAGGAGGGAGGAAGGAGAGAAGGAAGAAGGAAGGAAAGGAGGGAAGGAGAGAAGGAAGAAGGAAGGAAGAAGGTAGGAAAGGTGAGAGGGAGGAAGGAAGAAAGGAGGGAGGAAGGAAGTAGAAAGGAAAGGGGGAAGGAAGGGGGGAAGGAAGAAGGAAGGAATGAGGGAAGGAAGGAGAAAAGGAAAGGAGGGACTAAGGAGGGAGGAAGGAAGGAACGAAAGACGGAAGGAAGAAGGGAGGAAGGAGGGAGGAAGGAAGGAAGGAAGGAAGGAGGGAAAGAAGAAGGAAGGAAAGAAGGAAGGAGGGAGGAAGGAAAGAAGGGGAGGACAACATGAGGGTTAAACATTACATCTCTTCCTTTCAAGGCTGTTGAGATAAGACATTAGCAGACTTAAACACATCAAATTTAAAACAGACATTCCAGTTTTTGCTAATCTGAACACCAGAATAATATTTCAGGATTTCGTCGAGTTATATCACAGCACAGTAAACTTCTTATGAAATCACACTTTGCACTGTACAAAAGAAAATGAGACTCACTTTCCTACTTTGCCCAAATCACAGCTTACACAATCTGTTTCCTTCTGGCTTCTAAAGACACAATATGTAGCATGTGCTTCAAGGCCAAAATACTGTTAGAGATACACATATGTCCTTAATGTTGGCTCTTTCCAAAACCATTTTTCTTCAAATTTTTAGTGAAATCATATTTTTTTGATGGTGTTAATATCACAGCACAGATTATTCCTGTAGATACACACCATATCCACCTCCTCAATAACTGAGTAAAGCTCTTTTGCCCACGGAGAACTGTGTGAATTGATAAATAGGACTCTTATTCATTCTGTCATCTGCCGTTTCGGTTAACCCTCCTGTTGTCCTCGAGTCAAGGAAGGGAGGAAGAAGGAAGGGAGGAAGGATGGAAGGGAGGGACAGGAGGGAGGAAAGAAGGGAGTAATGGAAGGAATGAAGGAAGGAGGGAGAGAGGGAGGGAGGGAGAAAGGAAAAAAGGAAGGGAGGAAGGAAGGATAGAAGGAGGAAAGGAGGGAGGAAGGATGGAAGGAAGGGTAGAAAGGAGGAAGGAAGAAGGAAGAAAAGGAGGGAGGATGGAAGGAGGGAAGGAAGGAAGGACAGGGGGGAGGAAAGAAGGGAGGGAGGGAGGAAGGAAGGAAGGGAGGAAGGAAGGAAAGAGAGAAGGAGGGAGGGAAGAAAGAAGGAACAGGGAGGACGACACGAAGGTTAAACAGTTCTACAGATGGATCATGTCTCATTTCTGTTGTGCAGACGCTGGTACTAAACCTATAACTTCCTGAATTGCTGGAATCGGAGCAAATCTATGAAACCCTCAAATGTAGTATAGCTCTATTCTGTATGGTGTTTATAATTTTAGATTCTTATGAGCCCCACACTCCTGCAGCATAGTTCAGTATGGGGGAGACCATAGACTGTACCTGTACCATAGACCTCTGAATCAATCAACCTGTCAATCAGGACGTAGCCCCGCCCTAATGCATACCCTGCTTTATCGTCAAATATAAAATCAGGGAGGCCAAAATGTCACAAATGAACATCATACTGCATTGAAGAAGGCTTTAAACTAGCGATTGAGACCATTAACACATTTTGAAAACATTTACTGAGGTTAGAAATCAAGTGAGAAGTTGGTGAATTCTCCATTGACTTGTATAGAGACGGTCGCCCCCTGGTGGCCTTTTGATAGAATGCAGTTCTAAGTTACTTCCGCGTTGGCCTCACTGCAGAGGACTGGTAAGGCAAATTTACTTATAAAGCACATTTCATACTGAAAGACAAAGTGCTTCTCAGAGTAAACGACCAAAAAGCACAAAAAACAAATGATAAAAAACAACAAAAGCAAGCAAACAAATATATTTGATTACAAGAAACGATAAACTAGTAGGTGTTTAGCTTGGATTTAAAGTTATTGTCTGAAGTCTTAGTTCTTCTGATTCTTGTTTGTTCCACATTTGAGCAGCAGAAGGTAAAGGCAGCTTGACCATATTTAGTTTTAGACTCTGCTAACAATCACTAATCCAGGTCTGCAGGGTTCATATTGAGTCAGGAGATCTGATATGTATCTTGGACCTGAAGCTTTCAGTGATTCATGGACAAGCTGTATAGCAGTATAGCATTGTAGTATTGCGAAATCGATTCTTTAAGAAACTTGTCATCAGTGAAGTGAGTGATCTGAGTACTGGGTGAACTTTTTCTGAGCTTTTTTCAATGAACCTCTGCATAGAAAACCTTGAAGCACTGCTGCAATCTTCTTACAACATTGGCTGCAGCATTCTGGCTCAGCTGAATCTGTCTGATTGCTGTGTTAGACAGACCTGTGAACAGTCCATGGCACTAGTCTAGTCTGGTAGAGATAAAAGCATCTACAAGTTTCTTTAGATCTTGTTTTGACACCAAGTACCTGATCCCTGTGATATTTTTTGAGGTGGAAAAAGGCTGTGTTTGTAATAGATTTGACGTGACTACTGAAATTTAATGGTGGATCCAGGATGATGCTGATGTTTCTAGCTTGATTTAACTCTTCAATGACAGACTGTTAAAGTGAGCACAGACTTTAAGTTTTTCTTCTTCTTCAGTCATCCTAAAAACAATGACTTCAGTTTTGTGCTAATTTAACTGGAGAAAACTTTGGTGCATCTATTGGCACAACTAATTCTTTGGGTCCTTCTTTCCATACTGTATTTGTAGTATTTTTAGTGTTTTGCTCTGATGTATTGCTAATTTCCACTTATAACATCACAAACTAATCACATTTAACATTTTCTGTAGGTCAGATGCAGACTCAGCACCCTAAACTCCCTTTCCATGTGCTTATGATTGAGCTCTTTACATTTTAATCTTTCATTTGCACTGTTTTCATATCTTATTCTCTATTTTAGTCGAGCTTTTTGTTTTCTTTTTTATTATAGTTGGCTTTTCTTTTTTTAATTGTATGTTTTAATGTTTCCAATTTTTACTGTTTACTCATCCCCTGATATTTTTGTTTTTATGTAAAGCACATTGAGTTGCCCCTGTGCCTTGCCTTAATGTATCAGGTCTGCATTTTTATTCTGAGGCTCCACTTTGCATGATATATGGTTCATAAAACTCTTTATTTATCTTACACTAACCCTTTAATGCAGCCCTTCAGTTCAGCCTTTTAACACCTCTTTTTTAAAGACCCCTCTACTAGTAAAGCCCACTCTGTCCTGATTGGTTATCTATCCAAAGCTGCTCCTCAGCAGACTTCTGGCAGTAATCAGATTTCACTTCTTTTTCTTGTTCTTCACTCAAAGTGGCCAAAATCTGACCTAAAATATGTGAGTGGACAACGTGAACGATATAAGGAACAAACTTAACATCAAAGACTATTATTATGGATGTTTGGGGGCGTGCAGAAGATCTAATGTCAGTTTCATGAGGACGTACAGTAGAGGTAACTTTGCAAATGGAGCATTTAGATCAGGCTGAAGCCCTGGATTTGGACTTTCAGGCAATATCATAAGTTCACCTCAAGTTTTGTAACTTTGAGTAAGTTTAATATAGACATTCGTAGTTATAGAAAACCACAAAAAAGCATGAAGTGTTCCCTTTATAATGTTGTATTGTTACAGTGGTATCCTGATGATGGCTTTTTCCATGTCTGTCTGACATCCGGCAAGTATCAAAGCTGATGCAATTTCATTTAACTGCATTTCTGTCTGGCTCTTTTTTTCTCCCTGAAGTGTGGGAAAACCTTTGACTTTATCTTCATTCAGGTCGATCAGATTTGCATGGACACTTCCTCCTGATCTGTATGCATCTTCTCTACTGAACAACCTAGTTCCCTGACTCAATTATGGATTCATTGAAAGCGCCTGTCCATCATGCCTTGATCCGATTATCTTGTTGTCAGGCTGCTCACTCACTCACATCATTATATTACAGGGGGAAGCCTATGGAATTACAGTGCCATCTATCACAGCTCGCTCCACGCTCCATATACCCTGAATGACAGACTGCCGTTACATACCGGATGTTTGACCCATCCTGTTGGAAATACAGAATCTCTCCAGGCAAGCAATACAAAGTTCTCACAGCCTGTGATGGATGTAGGCCATTCATATGCCAGTTAATGTTCTCACACAGAGCATGCACTGTGGAAATATGCAGATAGGAAGAGAGGCAGAGAAAAGGAGAGAGAGAGGGAGATAGAGAGAGTGCAGGAGCCACATGAGCTGACCTTTGGGTTATAATGGACTATGAATATGTGTGCACACATAATGAGATTTACAAGTCTGGGATTTCGTTCAAGATGTTTGATGCCTCAACATGTTCCACTGGCCTTCACTAAATTAACAAAATGTCTCCTTGGGCATTTTCTTCTGCCCACACCCAACAGGCCTTATTTTGCCAAATATCGTAACATTTTGCTTACTTTTGGACCTCTGACACATTTCAGCAGAAGTATGGTCCGAGAAAGTTTGAAAATCATTGGAGCGACTTGGGCTTGAAATGAAAGCAAGAAAAGTGATGGCTTGGGATGAAATTACATGTCACTGCAGCTAATTCACCTGTCAATATATTCATGAGAAAATTCTATGTCGCACCTGTGCATGGCTGGAAAAACAGGTAAAAATGCCAATTATAGTCCTTGAACTTTGTGTGCTTCAATTTGTATCTTCCTTCACCCTAACCTGAACCAAACGTTAGTCTCAACACCAATCAGTGATGCATAGATATTTAGCCTAACCTGAGCCCTAATCCCACACATAGAGGGGGAGCTGTGGACAAGCCGATAGTTTATCCAGATTATCTATTCCGTTTATTTGGAGGTGAAGGAAAGACTGAGGTGTTTTAAATCTATAGTTTTGTTTAGTCTGGTCCAAATCTGTGGATGATCTGGTAAATTAAGTGGATTTTCCCAGTGACTGGTTACTTTTCACATAGAAAAAATCCAAGGGAACCAAAATGAATCACTAAAAGTATCATGGCAACCTTCAATCTACTTATAAATTAGTTTACTCTGGGGAGGGAGCAGGAAAAAGCAAAAATAAGTTCCTATTTGCCATCAATATCAAGAATGAGGTACCTTGTTGCTAGTCCAGGTTGCACATGGCTATAGGAGCTGTTTAGCTACTAGCTGGGTTAGGTTGAAGTCAGATATATAATGTTCCACCACAAATGAACCACTCCAGAGTTTATTTGGGACTGGGTCAAGAATGCATCCTCAAATGGTCTTAATATAGAGGTTTTGGTCTGTATTGGAGTACAGTTGCAGTGTTCATATCTGCCCAAATGAATCGTACCAAAGAGGATCCAGAGTCTAATCCAACCGACTAAACTATGCAGGTTTGAAAACACCTTTCATATCAGTACTAATCCTTTATTGCACAGGACAACGGTGCATGTCGCTATACTAAGTCTGTAATGAAGTTGAACAGAACAGATATTTTGGGTAAAACATTTTACTGTGTGGCTTTGTTTCCTCTTCCAAAAGAGTTTGGATAACTTTAGTGTTTAAAACCAATCTTTTTGTCTGGCTGACTTTGTCGTAACCACTTTCACAGATCTCAGAAATTACCTTGATTACTACTGTTGGTTGAATTATCCTTTAGCTTAACTACGCCCTGAAATGCTGGTTTAATTTAAAATGATTTGATGTGTATCTATGTGTATGTTTTTGTGTGTTTTCATCCTCTCACTTGTTGCGGCAGTAGAGGGCCATACAGAGGGTTCCCAGGAGGCTGATCGCCATGGCGATGGATGTGATTGACAGCACCTGTCTCTTGTACACCTCTTTGCTCTCTGTAGGGGAAACAAAACAGAGAAAGGAGCCACATTAATGTTTGAACACACACACACACCCTTGGGAAATAAAGCCATAGATCACACACATATTTGTCGCTGTGTGTGACAGACATACAGAGCGGACGGGAGAGATGTGGGTTTCTGTGTGTGTGTGACTGTACGAGTGTGTGCATATCTGCTGGGTTCTCATAGTCAATATTCACAGAGACAGAGTTAATACTCAATTAATACCATACAGCAATCTCGCCATAACACGACATTAAACATGGTTTTGAGATTTGTACTCGCCCACTTTTTAATTTCTAACATCCTTGTTTACAGCACCCAAACAGCCATTTTAAATCAGCAAACAACCAGTTGCAGGGCAACAGCTCTCTGGGGCTTTTTTTGTATCTGCCTTGCAGATTCTTCCCTGTATAAGTGTTATTACTTTTGTGATAAATAAACCAAATAAAACTGAAATAAAATAACAACTCAAACCCATTTACAATACACAAATACCTATTTACATTTCTCCAGCAACACCTGCTATTCTTGATTACCACACAGCACACAGCTCATTTTATCAGCTCTACCACATCGAGTAATGGTCCGATAGACACCGATTGCTTTTGAAATGGATGCCACATGTAATGGAGCTTGAATACATGGAGACAAGAAGAGTTATGGCGGGGATGGACACCATTAGTGGAGAAAAATGGAGCCTGTCTTGCTTGCTACAAACATGTAAATCATAGTTGCCTTCAGATACATTAATAGGCGATCAATCAAGTTTTATTTAGCGAGGATCAGACCTTGGGAAAGCACAAAGATAACATAAGGTGTTGGGGGTTTCACATTGAGGTGATTGAGACAAATTTTTACTGCGGACAGGTTTGAATGGCCACTTGAGTATAAAAAAGCTGAAGCTCTTAACTGCTGCTTCCCAACCACAAAGCATTGCTACTGAAGCTACTGCATCTTGCTCAAGGGTATCCTGCCAACAGTCTATGTGAGAGGAGGGTTACTAACTCAGAAGGAAGAGAAGAGTCAAGATTTTCAAGCCTGTCTGGTAATTCAAACCAGGGAACTCTCCACACAAGATTACTGCTGCAGCCTTTAAGGTACTGATGCCCACACAGATATTACATAACCAATAACACATGTCATAAATAATCCCTTAAATAACTGATGTACCACAGTCTAATAATGTGTTGTTTCCACTCTTCTGTATCTCTTTCCCCCTTCCGTCTATATCTAAGTTATGTTTGGGGCCAATGTTGTTTTGATGCTAATCAGCCTGAGTCATCATATTGGCTCATTGGCTATAATTATATCGTTAGAGAGAGCTGGGAGCTGTCCTTCGGGAGCACGCTGAGGTTGGCTGCAGGGAGGAAAAAAGAGAGACAGAGCAAAGAGAGAGGATGCAAAAGAAGAGACACAAGGAGATGTGAGATATAGACCATTGCAGTGGGGAGGTGGGGTGTTGTAAGGATGCAGTGAGTCTTTCTCTTTGTCCTGATACAGACTCAGAAATGTATAATATTGGCCCTTTCCTCCTCTTTTACTTTAAAAAATGCCTGATAATGGTTTATGGGTTAATTGGTCTATCTGTTTATTTATGAGTCATTAGATTTCACTCACCCATCCTGCAGGTATGTAGAACTGAGTGAGTTCTCCTTATAGCGGATATAGCATGCACATTTCCAGGTCTATATTTATATATTTATATTCTGGGGCTATACTGGAAGATATAGACCATTGCAGTGGGGAGGTGGGGAGGTGGGATGTTGTAAGGATGCAGTAAGGATCTTTGTCCTGATGCAGATTCAGAAATGTATAATATAGGCTGATACAGAGTGCTGCTGCCCTTTCTTCCTCTTTTACTTTCAAAAATGCCTGATAATGGTTAATGGAGTTAATTGGTCTATCTGTTTATTTATGAGTCATTAGATTTCTCTCACCCATCCTGCAGGTATGTAGAAGTGAGTGAGTTCTCCTTATAGCGGATATAGCATGCACATTTCCAGGTCTATATTTATATATTTATATTCTAAGGCTATACTGGAAGATATAGACCATTGCAGTGGGGAGGTGGGTTGTTGTAAGGATGCAGTGAGTCTTTCTCTTTGTCCTGAAACAGACTCAGAAATGTATAATATAGGCTGATACAGGCTACTGCCATTTCCTCCTTTTTTACTTTCAAAAATGTTTGTGAGTTAATTGGTCTATCTGTTTATTTATGAGTCATTAGATTTCACTCACCCATCCTGCAGGCATGTAGAACTGAGTGCATGCTATATCCTTATAGGGGATATAGCATGCACATTTCCAGGTCTATATTTATATTCTGGGGCTATACTGGAATATCTTTGCATGATTTTTTCCTCTTTTCTGAACTTATCTTATAATGGCCCTTTAGGCAGCCGGATTTCACTTCCTTTTCTCATTCTTTACTCGAAATGGGAACTTCTCAAATACATCCATAATGTTGAGTTCCGGCTGTGCTGCAGTGCAGATGTGTTTTACCTCAGCTCTCTGCTTTCTATATATGCTTTGTGGGATTTTTTTTCTTTTTTCTTGCATTTGATCATCTCTACTTTTTCAAGTTCCAGTTTATTTATTAGTCGTTTCACAGGAACAGGGTTAGAGTGCAAGGTGCTAACATAAAAACAGACATAAATAGATCATCATACACACAAAAAGTACAATACATAAAAAACTGAACTATAATGGAAAGTCTGAGGTATGGTGTTTTGACTGTTTCTTCTTTCCTCCCTTCCTTCCTTCCTTCCTTCCTTCCTTCCTTCCTCACTTCCTCATTTCCTTCAACCCTTCCTTCTCTCCTGCCTTCCTTCCTCTTTTCCTCCATCCCTCCCTCCTTAATCCTTTCTTTCCTTCCTTCCTTCCTTCCTCATTCCTTCCTTCTTTCTTCCCTTCATTCCTTCCTCCTTCCCTCTTCCTTCCTCCTTCCTTCCTTCTTTCCTCCCTTCATTCCTTCCTCGTTTCCTCCATCCATCCCTCCCTCCTTCCTTCCTTTCTTCCTTCCTTCCTTCCGTCCTCCCTCCCTCCTTCCTTCCTTCCTTCCTTCCTTCCTTCCTTCCTTCCTCTGAGGACAACAGGAGGGTTAAAGTGCAGTGTACACACCTGAATGTAACCATAGTGATAAATAATAATGATAAATAGATGCATAGAGAGAGAGCAGAAGAGAAAAAACTATCTCATATGAGGATTATTATTATCCACACTGGGTTTGGCAATCGCAACATGTTTTCATTTCTGGCCCTATTCCAACTCCGGGGAAAGGAAATTAATCTTTTAGCGGACTGCTTGGCCCGAATACATGACTGACATTGGTGTGCCTCACCCATGGGATAAAGTTTATTGACGATTTCAATATATTTTTTTTCTCTCTCTACTTGGAACTGCAATGAACACTTTAAACCTGATGGGGTTCTCCCAAATATCACTGGATCCAAATTACTTGTTGCCAACCTTCGTCATGCCCTTGAGACGCCACACTCAAACAAGACTGTGTGGATAAGTGTGAAGGACAGTGCAACCAACACACTCACCAATCAAGGAGTTTGTTTAAAGTGACAGGCTGAAGCTCGGGCAAAGTGATGAACTATTAAACACCAATAAAAACACACATCATCACTCAGGTGAGCTCATGCTGCTCTCTTAAACATTCAGTGTGTCATTACATAGACTTTGGTGAATTTACATTACAGTCATTTTTAGCTCAAAGCAGAATTATCAGTGTTCATCATTACAACAGTCATCAAGATATTCACAAAACTATTTCTACAGGAGTTATTAACCTTCCTGTCGTCCTCCCGGGTCAAACTGACCCCGACTGTTTTGACTTGTTCCTTCTTTCCTCCCTTCCTTCCTTCGGTCTGTCCTTCCTCCCTCCCTCCTTATCTCTTTCTTTCCTTCCTCTCTTCCTTCCTCCATCCCCCTTTCTTCCTTCCTTCTGTCCTTCCTTCCTTCCTCCCCCCTCTTTCTTTCCTTCCCTCCTTCCTTTCCTTCCTCTCTTCCTTCTTTCCTCCCTCCCTCCTTTTCTCTTTCTTCCCTCCCACATCCCCCTTCCTTCTTTCCTCTGTCCTTCTTTCCTTCCTTCCTTCCTTCCTTCCTTCCTTCCTTCCTCCCTTCCTTTCTTCTTCCCTCCCTCCTATCTTTCTTCCGTCCCTCCTTCCTCCGTCCTTCCTTCCTTTCCTTCCTCCTTTCCTTTCCTCCTCCCTTCCTCCCTCCTTTGCTTCCTTCTTCCCTTCCTTCTTCCTCCCTCCCTCCCTCCTTTACTTCCTTCTTCCTCCCTTCCTCCCTCATTTCCTTCCTTCTTCCTCCCTTCCTTCCCTCCTTTCCTTCCTTCCTTGACTCGAGGACAACAGAGCGGTTGAAGCTGGTCTCAATTGGCATTAATCCTGAATTAAGACCTTAACATTCATATTGTACAGTAGTACAGTGTATACACATATATAAAAAGTGTATTGGAGGAGCCTATCTATGCCTTGTTGACTTATCTGTTCATTTCCTACCAGCGTTTAATGGAGCTTTAGAAAAGGTTCAGTCAGTAAGACAATGTTTTGCATGCATAGGCCTGTAGTTATATTTCTCTCACACATGCTGACTCATAATTTCCCTTCATGTTATTCTCCTATGATGTCAATTGAGCTATCAGTTGTTCACGTCTATCCAAAAGCACAGCAACACACCAGCAATGCACCTCCATAGTTCGTTTATCATCTGGCTGCTGTATTTTTTGTCTCCATCTATAGTGTGTTAATGCCCCTCTACCTCCCCATCACTGCCTAGTCTTCACAGATTCATCAGCACTACATCAGCCTCATAAGCCTTATCAGTCTCAGCAGAAGTCATCAACCACCACTAGACCACCACCAGTGTCTGGACTTTATTATGCTTCTGCTCAAGGCGGAGGCACCTCGATTAATAATCTTCCAGTTACGTTTAAGCACCAAAGATGTTTCTGACCAAGTCTTAATTTCTACTACATCATCTGTTATAATAAACAATGATCTTATCTCCATTCACTATGTGTCTCTACTGGTGGAAATGTTGTTTGTTCTCAATGTTCTTTTCACCATGAAAAGAAACCAAAGCGAGTAGATATTGTAACACAAACATTTGCCTCAACTTAGTGGTGTTCAATAAGAAAATGTTTTTATTTTTGCACTGGTGTTATTCGGGTCACTTGGGGGCAATTAGAATCAATATATTTCATCATTTATTTTGCTGGACTAGAATCAGTAAAAGACAAGAAGAGTCTAAAAGTTTTCACCCATCTAGGAAAAAAACCAGAATTGTATAAAATGAAATAACACACACACACACACACACACACACACTTCAAGAAAGTGTTTTCTGTGCTCGGCTGAGGTGAAAACGATGCTATTTTGAGACTATGAACAAAAAGGTGAAGGAAACTGATTTTTGTTTTTTTAATAAAAGATGATGTCAGGGATTTAGAGAGAAACAGAGGAAAGACAAGACTGGGCCGAGAATAGAGAAGAGGGGAATTTCTTAAACTGACTTCATGTTGCCTTGTCTGCAGTGCTCTTTGGAGTTAAACTGTCATGTTAGTGGGCAAAATGTTATTGATGTTAAACAGCATATCACATACAGTCAATCTAACTTTCTGTATATATGCCTGCAGCGTGTTTGGTGTGAAGCCAATGAGATATGTCGGCATGGTCAAGCAGTCAAGCAGTACTTCAGCTTTTCTCCAACCCTCCCACACACTGTTTGGACACATCTACTGTATGCACAAACACACTTTTCTTGATGTGAATAAATCATATGGCTCAAGAGAGGGAAAGCATGTTCAACTTCCATCTGTGGAGCCGTGGGTCACATCTTCTATTTACTGTATTTCCACTTAAAACCTCCATTTCTGTCCCGCAGAGCTCTGCTGGTCTGTTATTTACAGCAGCATTATAGAAAAATACGATTAATATTTTAGTCTAAAGGTGGTAACAGCGTTGATATAGAGGTGTTTCTGTGACCTTTTTGTACATATGTAATCATATACAGACAGAAAGTGTTTTACAGCAGCCATGTTTCCCTACAGGTGAGACAGTAAGAGAGGGAGGAATCAATAAGTGAAAGAATAAGTGATGAAATACCCTTGAAGCAGCTTTGTATACAAAAAAAAGATGAAAGTCTGCAGCTGTTATTGCCTTTAGTGTGCTATTTATGACTTTTATTGTCTGATACACAGTAATATCCAAACACATAAAATATACAGTAGTACTTGCTTTAAGTGCTGATACAGCACATTGACCTCTTATTGAATGTCTCAAATTATTTAAACTACTGATAAAAAAGAAAGCAAGAAATCTCTTTATGTCAAACTCTGTTTAAGGGTCAGTTTAACCCAATTGGGAACTACCACAGCTTGGGGATGAGGCCAATACTGAAGCAATGCTGCCGACGGTCGCTACTGTAGATGTTGGCTCCAAAAAAGTAATGGCTCCAACTGGCTCCAATTCAAAAAAGGCTAAATTTCTGTCTACAAATACTTTTATTCAACGAATCATTATAGTCTTAATTGCTAAAGCTGATCCTTCTAATAAGAGAATTTCATTTTAGAAATGATTGCTCTGTTAATAAGATTTGAAGATGGACTATTGTCGTTCATTGTTCCCAGTAAGCTAGCTTCAATCTGAATTTTGAAGTTCCTGGCTCCAAACAGAAAAGCTAGCACTGACCGTAAGCTTCGACCAGCTGCAATGCAAACCAATGAGTGATGTCACACCTTGCTACGTCCATTTTTATATATAGTGTATGCTTAAACCAACTTACAAAGAAAATAATACAATAACTTGCCAATATGTTAGGTTTTATTTTCTCAGATTTTAAGATACCCCTCTCTCTCTCTCTCTCTCTCTCTCTCTCTCTCTCCTGGATTTCTGCCACCACCCCATTACAATGGAGATAAATGGAAAATCACTTCAGCAATGTTTATTTCCAGAAACGTATTGCATGTCCTGATTACTCTGGATAATCTACAGACCACAGTGTACAGTTGTCTTAGGAAATACTTTCTAGCATGATTGATGGCAGCAATTGTTTTGTCACGAAGGCAGAAATCTCAGAGATAAATATCTCAAAACCAGGCAAACTCCTCTTGTTGTTCCTCATAGCCTCAAGCAATAATTAACATCCATGGCAAGTTCTTTAGTATAGAAATCTAGGAGTCGATCTCTGTAATCAGAAAACTACACACCTAAGCTATAAGGCATACAAGGACACAAATAAACAGTCACAGATATTCACACACACACATACACAGAGGTGAGGTTCATGGCATGTAAACTGAAAAGAGAGGAAAACAAAAATGCACTTGGCAGTACTCCAGTATATGTACTTCTTCTTCTATCGCTATCAGCTTGAAAACATGCTATTCTGCTCTTCTGAACCACATTTAGAAATACTTTATGATAAGCGATATCTCTCTCCCCTATTTAAGTGATTAATGACGAGCAGTGCCAGGTTTGTGAGTCACTGAAGGGTTTTTTTATCTAATGTTTTGGACATATGGACAAGTCAGACTGCTGGCAGGCACTGACACTGCCAAGGTCTGTTGCAGATATTAGCTTAAGGTTTATTAAATTGTGTTGCATTTGTACAATTATGACTTTAACTGTGGCCTCTGGTTTGAGGGCAGTAAAGTTTAATGTTTATTGGCAGCGCATTGGATTTGATTCAAGGTTGCAGAATTCGAGTGTGCGGTGGTTTGAAAATGAGTTCAGGTTTGAGTATGTATTGAATGACTACAGCACAGGCAGAAAAGCTACAGGTATTCTGCAGCTTCATCCCAGCTAAGCATAATGTTATTTTAGATCAATTGTGTTAAAATCTGCAGACAGATCAAATACTAGAAACCTGAGGAGCAGCTCACATCTGCTTGACAATAAAATCTTAGATATCATCTTTAAAATTGGCTAATTTTGGTGTTTCTTTATTGAAATGGTAATATTTTTCATTTTCACAAGCTTAACTTATCTGTAATTAAATATGCAATTCATCATGAACAATCATGTTAGTCCAATATAAAGGCAGCTATAATACAAATTCATTATTTCTGCAGGGACACAGAAAGTTTCCAGTTGATTGTAGGGAATCACATTATGCAGGCCTATTTTCTATTATTTATTAAATCATAAACTTATTCTAGACTATTTAATAACTCATAAAGTTTATACTTGAATCTGTAGTAGCTGATGTCGCAGCGACGTGGAGCAGGGGGAAGAAATATAACACTGACATATTATCACTCTGTAGATTGATATGTTGGACTTGTTAGCAAACAGCTGTTATTTTCATATCCAGCAGTTACAGAGCTACATTATTATTTATTTGAGTCGTGTTTCTACTCTATTTTAGCTCTGTTTGTTACTCTCTACCAACTCCTGAGAGAAATATCTGGCTCTTTAGCTGCTAAATACTCCACTATGTTCACCAGCTAGTCTACAACTAACTGTGTCTGTTTGCTATTTGGTGCTGAGCAGGTAGTGTACATTGGCTTTTTACAGCTTTTTCTGTACAAACAGCTGCCTGCTGCAGCCAAAAACAACACTAAGAGTGCTGAGAGTGAACTAAAACAGTAAAGTTGGAGCCATACAGCTAAACTGTAGAGCTGAAACTTGATATAAAGCTCTTTCTTTACTCTTTACCTCCCTTAACCCTCCTGTTGTCCTCGAGTCAAGGAAGGAAAGGAGGGAGGAAGGAAGGGAGGAAGGGAGGAAGAAGGAAGGAAGGAAAGGAGGGGGGGAAGAAGGGTGGAAGGGAGGAAGGAAAGGAAAGTAGGAAGGAAAGGAAGGTAGGAAGGACGGATGAAGGAAGGTAGGAAGGAGGGTAGGAGGGAGGGAGGAAGGGTGGAAGGGAGGAAGGAGGAAGGAAGGTAGGAGGGAGGTAGGAAAGAAGGAAGGAGGGATAAAGGAAGGAAGGATGGAAGGGAGGAAGAAAGAAGGAGGGAGGAAGGAAGGATGGAAGGGAGGAAGAAGGAAGGAAAGGAGGGGAGGAATGAAGGATGGAAGGGAGGAAGAAGGAAGGAAGGACAAAAGAAGGAAGGAAGGAAGGTAGGAGGGAGGGAGGAAAGAAGGAAGGAGGGAGGGAGGAAGAAGGAAGATAAGGAGGGGAGGAAAGAAGGATGGAAGGGAAGATGAAGGAAGGAAGGACAAAAGAAGGAAGGAAGGAAGGTAGGAGGGAGGGAGGAAAGAAGGAAGGAGGGAGTTAGGGAGAAAGGAAGGGAGGAAAGACACAAAAGGTTAAACTAGGGGTTTGTTTCTTTCTTAATGGCAACTTTGTGGGTCAAACTGAGCCAAAGTTGGACTTAAATAGTCTCAAACCAACCTCCGGGCTAGACATACATGGATTCTGATTGGCCCATCCTTGGATTTATAGGTCAGGTACCACCTTTGTTCTGTATGTTAGATATCCCTGTCTGTTCTGAGAGCAGCTGAAATTGACAGAAAAGGGATGAATGAGAGGAATGACATAACAAGTGAGAGTAGAGATCAGAGGACGCAGACAGAGAAAAAGACGGGATTCTCAAGTGATTGCCTCACAGCCCTGAGCGTTAGACTTTTCATATGCAGACTGCTGATGGTGGATAAAATCTTTATTTATGCAGGTCTGGCCTGCTGGAGTAAGCATGCTCTCTAGGCTGGTCACGGCCTTTTTTCCTCTATTACTCCGATGGCTTTATTCAAACATTTACATACTGAATAAAGTCAGGGAAACTGAGGCTATTGCTTTTGCTGGTAATTTTCTTTCTTTCATGTTTATTCTATTATCTTGCCTCATGGTCTGCAGAGTTATCCTCACCTTCCTTTTTCTATTGAAAGTACTGTAACTTGCTGCATAGTGATGGTCTACTGTCTACTGTGTCGTACCTGCAGCTCGCTTTAACCTTCCTGTTGTCCTCGAGTCAAGGAAGGAAGGGAGGAAGAAGGAAGGAAAGGAGGGAGGAAGGAAGGGAGGAAGGAAGGAAGGAAAGGAGGGAGGAAGGAAGGAAAGGAGAGAGGAAGGAAGGAAAGGAGGAAGAAAGGAAGGAAAGGTGGGAGGAAGAAAGGGAGGAAGAAGGAAGGAAAGGAGGGAGGAAGGAAGGGAGGAAGAAGGAAGGAAAGAAGGAGGGAGGAAGGAAGGAAAGGAAAGGAAGGAAGTAATGAGGGATGGAAAGAAGGAGGGAGGAAGGAAGGAAAGGAAAGGAAGGAAGGAATGAGGGATGGAAAGAAGGAGGGAGGAAGGGAGGAAAGGAAAGAAGGAAGGGAGGAAGGAAGGAATGGAAGGAAGGAATGAGGGAAGGAAAGAAGGGAGGACGACACAAAGGTTAAATCCTTCTCACTTGTGTAACCCTTCCTACCTCTCCTAACACTTTGTGATAGACTTAAGTATACTAAATATCAAATGAGGGTTGACTCTGTTCCAGATTCGATGAGGAGACTGCTAATATGTCCTGGCTAATGTTGAATTAGACTTATATCCACCCCAAATACCACACACACAACAATTTAGTTTAGAGAAAATATATATTGAACCCAGAAAAAAAAGATTCTTCAATATAGTATTTCAAAAAACATAAATAAACAAGAAAATGAGTACTGGATCAAAAATATATCAGTACCTATACCCAGTTGGATTCACAGTACACAGTATTATTAAACTCTTTTCTTCATCACAATTTACTAATTGGATTCCTTTCTTTCAACCAAAATAAACATTCAAGTAAATGAAATATAACCTCTCTGAGATCTCAGGTATGTATATAAAAAAATAGAAATTTGTCCCAAAAGTTCAACTGAGTTAGAAAAAAAATAAACAAATGACCCCAAAAATAATAAAAATATGAGTGCACTCAGATAGTCCTACCACCCTCTTTCACAGTGAATGTCCAAGGTGAGTATTGCAGGGGGCTGGGGGAATTATGTGTGAGGTGTGAGTGTGGATGATCCTTGAAGGTGAGGGATAACCAGGATGGAGATGAAGGTGGATGACAGCAGAAGGTGACAGGGGGAACCCGAGGACTCAACGAGGGACTCCAAAAAAACCAGCCTATACAGCCATGGAAAATAATTAATCATCTAATATTTAAAAGTCCTTTTCAATATACATTTAAATAAAATTACTGCTTTACAGTGTCAATGTTACTTTTTTCCACAACCTTCTAATAGAAATCATATCTCACAATATACAAAACATGAATTGACATATTTCAAAATAACCTCTACACATACTGTAACCTATTCACATTAGTTTTACTGTTCATCACATTCAAATAGTTTATCTGCATGAAATCTCAGCTGAAATATTCAGTTAACCTGCACTTTGCAGTTATGAAGCATTCACATACAATAAATCAATCAATAATCAATACAAGATTCATAAACCATGTAGCACATTTCAGTTACACATTAATCAATTACTCCAACCTCTTTCAAATAAATCCCGACTGGTTTTAGTGAGAATACAAGACTAATCAGTTAAGTTTTTTTTCCCTTTTAGCATTGTGTAACATTTTGCTACAGAGTTAGCATGCTAATGTGGATTACTGATCGTTACTCACCGGGAAATCAATTATCTGTAACTCTAAAAGTTCAACGTTGTGTCTTTTGAAGCCACAGGTCTTCATCAGTATCATCTACTTCTGCACTAGCTTTCTCTTCCTTATTTTCTTCTTATTTATCAAATTATTTCTACGTTTTTCTTATATCTACACACACACCACAAGCAGCAGCCGAGGGGGTAAAACAAAGAATGCACAGGTTGAGATGGTTACTCGCATCAGTTTTTTGTCATACTGAAAACAGCACGTAACTACTGCCACCTGAATTAAAGGGACAGCAACAATCTTGGGGTGAAACTAACCAGGGTTACACTTGCACCTAAAAGAGAGAAAGCAACCATGTGCTAATGCGCTAACTTGTTTTTACTCCACTGTAGCATGGGATGGGTTTCAATACTGTTTGCTTTAAGGCTCTCATGGCTGCTGGTGATGTGTTACACTTCAAAACCCAAAGTTTCATCCAGGTGTAAAAGCTCTTGAGTGTCCTGTGGTCCTACGCTGAATATATATGCCCCTCAAACTTTAAACTTTAATGGTTGCACCCAAATGTCGCTAGCTTTGGGACATGCAGAATAACCTGTCAATGTCCCAGTGTGCATGTTTGATTTTTTAACCTCACCTCGAAAATTATGCAGAACTCTGAACTTTTGTTGTGTCGTGCTTTGTGTCCTTCATGCATAATGCAGCTTGACTTAATTAAAATTCAATTGACTTCCTGTTGGTTAGAAGTTAGAACATATGGAATTTGGCACAGCACTAAAACAATGCGTGCTCAAACATGGGGGAAATTCTCCTGTCAGTGGGTGCCTAGCAACTATATTTAGGTTGAAAATCTGATTTACTTGCCAAGTGTTGAAAAGCTACCACGTCACAGAAACAGCTCTGAATCAGGCACTGTAACCAAAACATATATTATGAAGTTCATTCCCTTCATTTTATCTGAAATTGTAAAAGTAATAGAACCTTAATCTCATCTCAAGTTTTCTCCAAAATCATCAAAATTGAATTGAACTGTACAAGATCTCTAAACCTCGACAAGTAATCATGCACTTGTTATTTTGCACCCATTTTACACAGAATTTACTGCATTTTGAGTTTCTGGCAGCAGCAGTAATAGTTTTGATGGAAAGACCCAAACTGTGCTACGCTAACAGTCAACACTCATCCCTAAACAATCCCAGTAAAATAGAAAGAAAAATTGCCTTGTGTCTTGATTGAAAAGTGATCTCTGGGAAGACAAGTGAGTGCAGTGAGTACTTCTCACTCTAACGTAACATCTGTCTGTCTTTCTTCCTTCCTGTCACTCATTCCCTTTCTCTTCTTTGACATTGAGCAGCACGGGCCTTATGTTTTGCAGTCTCAAAGCGTTTCAGTCCCCCAAGTTGTCAAAGTCAAGCAGAGGGAGACTGCTAACTTTTTCTACCTCGCCTGCACAGCTGATTGACATACGTGCCATTAAATCCTGTCACTGCTGTCAACATGTATGTACGCCCCAAACTCATCCGCCAACTTCTGTTCATCTTTAACTGTGGATTTTTTTATTTTTTTTTTGCAGACTGCCTCCTCCTCCTCCTCCTCCCGTAACAAAACACACCTTAGGCCGTCCAAATGGAAATTGAAAATCAACATGACTTAAAATCCATCTTGCCCCCAAAAATAGCTGCCTGTAACACTTTGCTCTCACATTGATTTACAACCAGGTGGAACATCTTCCAGTCAGAGCTGAGTGATCTCTGATGGAAAGGAAATATTGATGCCCACATGACTGACTGACTAGATAAAGTGAAATTTCAACGCCCCCCTTCCTCCTTTTTTTTTTTTTTTTTTTTTACCAAGCAATATGAAAAATGCATTAAGAGGAAGATAAGATTGAAGAATTCCTGAATATATTCTGTGTTTTTATTAAACCTTGGATGAGGTGACGTCCTGGGTGGGGAGATCTCAACCTTCAGACTCATCCTTTCTAATTTTAACCTCAGAAACTGACTCTGTTGGAGGGGAGTGGGGGGGAAGAGGGGGAGCTGAGTCTCTATAAATCATGCATGGGGCTACGGGTAACACAAGATACAAGACAGACGACCATAAACAATTTCTCCAATTTGGGCTGCAGCAAAGCAAGTCCAGTGAGGAGATTGTTATCAGAGAAACTGCAGGAGAGCTAAGGTAAGTGATGACATACTACATGAGTGAACAATAAAGTACTATCTTATCATACAGAGATCATATTGTCTGTGAAAGTATGATTTCACAACGGCTGCATGTGTTCAACTCAACATGTTTTGTTGTGCTTTTCTTTACAGATGTAATTCCAGATGTTTGAAAATCATTGCTGTGTGAAGACTGATGAAGAGAGGAGTAGGTCAAATAGGTCTTTCTTAGATATACAAGCATTAACAATGGGACGTGGAGGGCCCCAAAACAAAATGTGTGATTGTTAACAGATACATAAAGGGTAGAGGGTCCCATGTTTCTGTTTGCTTTAGGCCTCAAAATGACCAAATCCGCCCTGCCTACAAGGTTTGGGTTTTGACCATCATTCATAATGATTATAATAACTTTGTACTTTGTGCTCTGGGAATAAAGACAAATTGTTAAAACAAAATTTGAGGTTGTAAACAGACAAATACAAATTTTTAAAAATTGTGGCGGGCCCCATGTCTTTGTTTGCTTCAGGCCTCATAATTATAAGAACAGTTGGGTTTTGACCATCATTCATAATGATTATAATAACTTGCTCTGGGAATAAAGACACATTGTTAAAACAAAATTTGAGGTTGAAAACAGATAAATAAAAATTGAAAAAAGGGTGGAGTGTCCCATCTGTCTGTTTGCTTCAGGCCTCAAAATCACAAGATCTGCCCCGCCTATAACATTTGGGTTTTGGCCATTTATAAAGATAATAGCTACTTTGTACTTTGTGCTCTGGGAATAAAAACACATTGTTAAACTAAAATGTGAGGTTGTAAACAACAACAGATCAGCTAAAGTACTTTATTTGAGGGTAAATGAGAAAAAGAGACACTTATAATGAATAATATTAAGAATAATAATCCCCCATTAGACAAGAACACTGTGTAGTACTGTAGCAAACACTCTATCATTGAGTGTTTTGGTAATACTCTTATCATTTCTCTTGTAAATATGCTTGGCTAATCCAGCGCTTGCTAACCTGTCTTATTATCTTATGGCTTGTGTTTTTCTTGCCCCATCTGACTTCTTCTTGGCAGTGCTGCCATGTTCCCTCATCTCTGCAATTAACTTAACGGCCAAAATTAAAAATGAAAATGGAACATTGGAAGTGTGGTTAGTAAAAACAGCTTTATTCATGCTTTCGGCATCAGTGTCTCATTTGTCACTTGATTGGCTGAAAGAGATGAGAGAGGTTTAAACACTGGTTATCATGTGATGTATTTCTATTTCTATGATGTTGTTGAACTAAGTGCTCAGTGTTGTTTGGATTGTTTTCTGCACCTGTTCCAAACACCTTCACGCTGTGTCTATCTGTGTCTAACTCCTGGCTGATTAAAATGAGACAGTTAATGTGTTGATCTGACACTCCTTTAGAGCAGGGGTGTCAAACATGCGGCCCGTGGGCCAGAACCGGCCTGCCGAGGGGTCGACCCCAGCCCACTTCCTGTCTTCTTTTCCTTCCTTCCTTCCTTCCTTCCTTCCTTCCTTCCTTCCTTCCTTCCTTCCTTCCTTCCTTCCTTCCTTCCTTCCTTCCATTTGTCCTTCCTATCTTTCCTTCCTTCCTTCCTTTCCTTCCTTCCATTTGTCCTTCCTATCTTTCTTTCCTTCCTTCCTTCCTTCCTTCCTTCCTCACTCCTTGACTCCTTCTTCCCTCCCTTCCTTCCTCCCATTTGTCCTTCCTATCTTTCTTTCCTTCCTTCCTTCCATTTGTCCTTCCTATCTTTCTTTCCTTCCTTCCTTCCTTCCTTCCTCACTCCTTGACTCCTTCTTCCCTCCCTTCCTTCCTCCCATTTGTCCTTCCTATCTTTCCTTTCGTCCTTCCTATCTTTCCTTCCTTCCTTTCATCTTTTTTTGCTGTCTTCTCTTCCTTCTCTTCATTCTTTTCCTTCCTTCCTTCCTTCCTTCCTTCCTTCCTTCCTTCCTTCCTTCCTTCCTCACTCCTTGACTCCTTCCTCCCTCCCTTCGTTCCTTCCATCTTTTTAATAATCTGGCCCACATGAGATCAAATTGGGCTTTATGTGGCCATTGAATGAAAATGAGTTTGACACCTCTGCTTTAGAGGACAGTGTTGTTGACAGAAATGTTTCTTTGTCAAGTCAAGACTAGTTGAACTTGTGACCCTTGTTTCTATCTAAGGGTTGTTCAATTACTTTTAGAGTTAACTGCAGATATTTTCAGATCCTGTATGAGAGTACTTAAGAATAGGCTGAGTGCCAACCTGCCAGACAGAGAGACAAGCTAACTGGATGCTATTCTCTGTTTCTCAAAAAACCATGAAGCATTGTACCTCTGATTATATCGTTTGATTATATTATTTCATAACCTGAAATTGCTCTCTTTGTGTGCTTATTGAACGATCGAGCAATTCTCCACTACAGCTGGCAGCTGATTAGTAACATCTAATTATAATCATACGGGTCTACATGGAGGTGTTTATAATGTGACACACCTCACTGACTGCTCTGATGATTTGTTCATGCCGCCCTGCAGCAACATCCACCACCTCGACTCCCTCCTTATATACCGAGCTATTTGTTTTATTGACTTTTTCTATGATTACATGTTTAGATCCTGTGTGTTTTGATATAAATGGTAAATTCCTTCATGCAAATATCTTCGACTGAGCTGAGATAATATTAGCTGTATTCCCAAAATACTAATTTATCATGAGTTACTATAAGATTTTCAAAACCCACACTGTTCCAGACATTTTGGCCTCCCCCCCCCACATATAAATCATCCTGAATACATAACCTTAACTGGATTAATAACAACAGATGCCACTGAAGAGTTTCAGTAGATCTGCAAAGGAAGCCTCACATTCTTTCTTCCAAAGCTGCAGATATTGACAAACCAGGGTTGGAGTGTAGGAGGTGCTTACTGTATATATCTGTGCACTGCTTTAACACAATGCTGGTGAAGACATTGGCAGGACCAGAGATGTTAGCTATATGCAAAGAAAATGTGGCAGCAGCCTGAACAATGTTGCAGAGGTAGAAAACCTTTCACTGAATATAAATGGGAGAAACCTGCAAAAAAAAGATGGCTCTGTGGAAGAGATCATCTGTCACTGCCAAGTTTGCATAGTCTCAGCAAGTTTCCCGAAATAAGCTTTGTTCGTTTGACTGTAAATGCAGTGGTCACAGAACAGGAAGAAGAAGCCTGTCTCTGCTTGTTTTTCATGATGATTTTACTTTGAGACTATAGCAGCTGTAACGTCAAACTACTCGGAGGTTATTTTCCTGCAGGTGATCGGCTGTTTTTTACGACCTGTCTGCGTGGAAAGTGCCCAAATTATACCGACTGAGGAAGTGAGGGGCTCTAGTTAACAACAAGCCTCCATGTCATTAACTAGCGTCCTCAGCTGTGATACCCGACATAGAGCCTGCGAGGAGAGCCAAGAACAGGAGAGAAGAGCTTGGCAGCGACGAGGAGGAGCCGCTGGCATCCACCTTGCAAAAAAAAAAAAAAAAAAAAACCTCACAGGCAGGCGAGGCGTGTGCACGGGGAAAAAACACACAAACACTCAACACGCAATCATTGGAAGAATCTCATCAAACTCACATAAGTAGAAACTAAGGCCCGCTCTATGAAACACACTTTTGAACATGTGCCATCAGAGTCCACACACACACACACACACACACACACACACACACACACACACACACACACACACACACACACACACACACACACACACACACACACACACACACACACACACACACACACACACACACACACACACACACACACACACACACACACACACAAAACTAATGAGGAGTGTATTTGGTAACAGTGCCAACATCATAAAAACTCCCTCACTGTACCCTGCCCGCCTCTCTCTTCTCACTGTTTCCAAGGAGACTGCAGCACATTGGTATTCTGAAGGGACACTTCATAAGCAATTGTGAGAGAGAAAAAAGAAAAGAGTGAGAGAGAGAGAGAGAGAGAGAGAAAGAAAGCATAAAGACAGAGATGGTGCATAAAATAAAGATATATAAATACATATGTGTGGAGAGAGCAGAGCGAGATAAAGACAGCAGCTAATAGAGAGAGAGAGAGAGAGAGAGAGAGAGAGAGAGAGAGAGAGAGAGAGAGAGAGAGAGAGAGAGAGAGAGGTTGATGGTTGTGTTTCATATAAGTGCCACCGCAGCTTTGTTGTCTCCCTGCCAAATGATATAATGATCCCATACGAGATTAGACGCGTCCACATGTGTCATTTGATGGGTGTCATGTGAGATGCATGTAGTGTATATGTAAGCACTCATGTAGCATAGCGTTGATCCAACATGATAGCCCTGCGATGTTTACAGTCATGACTCATGCAGATGGCAAGACAAGAAAAGCTTCCTTACCCATAAACTCGATGCCCAAGTGGTCTGTTGTTCAGGCAGCAGAGGAGAGGAGGGCAGAGGAGAGGAGGGGGAAGGAGGGGAGGGGGGGGGGTAGAAAGAGAAAGAGAGAGACATCAAAGTTATTATTAACATAGTGTGCGTTAGCATTGTGTCACAGCACATAGTCATATCATCACTGACTTGTTGTTCTCTCATGGAAGCTGCTGTATCTGTGTTTTATTTGTTGTCAGAAGGAGTCAGAAGGCACATGCTGGTAATGTTGACCAGAGGTGACACACACACACACACACACACACACACACACAGGTACACACACTCACGCACACACACACATACACAGAGTCTGCATCCCTTCACCTCAACCTTGATCTAAATCTAACCGTAACTGTAAAGGCTCTGAACAGCTACTTTCTCAATTACATTCCCACTACAAGTGATGAAGTCCTACATGTTTCTATAAAGTTAGGAGAAGAAGTTTTGTTTTTTGTCACATAATAGATTTCTCAATTTTTTTTTGTTTCATTTGAGCTCTTATCATTGTTTTGTGTTGATAATTCTGATTTTAAGCGATAAACTCAATAAATAATAATGAGTGTATACTTTGATTGTTTCTTATTTAGCCATGAATATTTCATATATTAGGGGGCATATCATGCACATTTTCAGGTCTATATTTGTATTCTGGGGCTCAAATGGAATATCTTTGCATGATTTACAATAAAATAAACTCCTTATTTATCTTATAGTGGCCCTTTATGCAGCTCTTCAGTTCAACATCTGACTGAAACAGGCTGTTTTTTGGTCCTGTCTCTTTAAAAGCTATGTAGAAGGTAAAGACTACATTAACTTTATTATATTATTTCACCTCTTTTTCACCTCATTCTTTACTCAAATGGAAACTTCTCAAATACATACGTGTACAACACATGCAAATTCCTTAACATCAAAGGCTACCAAAGGACTGCTGTTTGTATGCATGGACGTACTCTATACTCACATGCTGGGTCTCTATTAGATTACCTTTGCATGATTTACTGTTTAACCCTCCGGTTGTCCTCAGGTCAAGGAAGAAAGGAAGGGAGGAAAGAAGGAAGGGAGGAGGGAGGGAGGACGGAAAGAAGGAAGGAAGCAAGGAATGAAGGAAGGAATGACGAAGGAAGGACGGAAGGAAGGAAGGAAGGAAGGAGGGATGGAGTAAGGAGGGAGGGATGGAGGAAAAGAGGAAGGAAGGAAGGGAGGAAGGGATGAAGGAAGGATGGACGGAAGGAAGGAAGGAAGGGAGTAATGAGGGAGGGATGGAGGAAAAGAGGAAGGAAGGAAGGAAGGAGAGAAGGAAGGGATGAAGGAAAGGAGGAAGTGAGGAAGGAAGGAAGGAAGGAAGGAAGGAAAGGAGTAAGGAGGGAGGGATGGAGGAAAAGAGGAAAGAAGGAAGGAGAGAAGGAAGGGATGTAGGAAAGGAGGAAGTGAAGAAGGAAGGAAGGAAGGGAGGGAGGAAAGAAGGAACAATCAAAAGGGATGGGGTCAATTTGACCCGGGAGGACGACAGGAGGGTTAAAAAGCTTATTTATTTTAAAGTGGCCTTTTATGTAGCTCTTCAGTTCAGCCTCAGAGTAATATGATGTCACCACAAGGAGGAAGTAGAAGTGATGTTGCAAACGAAGCTTTCAGAGCAGCCTGATTGGGTTTAACCTGCTGGGAGCATTTTTACATACATTCACCGTCACATTTTGGACCTTTGATCGTGTTTAACTGTCGACATCTGACATCATAAATGTAAAAAAATGACATGAAATCCTCGTGGTCCTCACAAAGACTGAATCATAATGCACACAAACACACAGGCAAAGCTGAACAAACATCACACTGGCCCCCGTGCATCCTCAGAGCCTGAACAGCATTAATGTGAAAGCATGTCTGTAAATCCTGTCAGGGAAACAAGAGGTCGGAGGTCATTTTTAGAGCCATAAACACTTTGACAAATTACATTTTTTTCATGGCAAATTTCCAGCCAAGTGTAGAAGAGCAGAGCAGAGCTGGCAGGTTTCTACTGACATCTAACTCTGCTGACTCAACTCATGCTCCAAAAAGATACAAGTAGTTATTTTTTAAAGCAAACATTAAAGATATCAGATATATTTAACCCTTGTGTCATCCTCCCGGGTCAAATAGACCCTGTCCGTTTTAACTGTTCCTTCTTTCCTCCCTCCTTTCCTTCCTTCTTTCCTTCTTCCTTCCCTCCTTCTCTCTTTCCTTCCTCCCTCCCTCCTTTCCTTCCTTCTTCCTTCCCTCCCTCTCTCTTTCTTTCCTCCCTCCTTTCCTTCCTTCTTTCCTTCTTCCTTCCCTCCTTCTCTCTTTCCTTCCTCCCTCCCTCCTTTCCTTCCTTCTTCCTTCCCTCCCTCTCTCTTTCTTTCCTCCCTCCTTTCCTTCCTTCTTTCCTTCTTCCTTCCCTCCTTCTCTCTTTCCTTCCTCCCTCCCTCCTTTCCTTCCTTCTTCCTTCCCTCCCTCTCTCTTTCTTTCCTCCCTCCTTTCCTTCCTTCTTTCCTTCTTCCTTCCCTCCTTCTCTCTTTCCTTCCTCCCTCCCTCCTTTCCTTCCTTCTTTCCTCCCTCCTTTCCTTCCTTCTTTCCTTCTTCCTTCCCTCCCTCTCTCTTTCTTTCCTCCCTCCCTTCCTTCCTTCTTTCCTTCTTCCTTCCCTCCTTCTCTCTTTCCTTCCTCCCTCCCTCCTTTCCTTCCTTCTTTCCTTCTTCCTTCCCTCCCTCTCTCTTTCTTTCCTCCCTCCTTTCCTTCCTTCTTTCCTTCTTCCTTCCCTCCCTCTCTCTTTCTTTCCTCCCTCCTTTGCTTCCTTCCTTCCTTCTTCCTCCCTCCCTTCCTTCCTTGACTCAAGGACAACAGGAGAGTTAACAGGTTTTTTAGTTTGGGGTTTTAATGACTGTAATATAAAACCCTCTTACTTGAGTCTATACTACTGTGAAATGAAAAGACATTTCTTTTCATACACATTTTCCTCTTTTGGATTCTTTAATATACTTTATGAAATGTAACATTTTCATATTGTATTACTTTCCTGGTAAATTATTAAACGGTTCATTTTATACAGCATGTGGTACAATTTGGTACAAATGATAAGAAAAGAAACAGGAAATAGGTGCTGGTTTGGTTGGTAAGTGCTGATTCATGACATTTAGGTTAATAAGTAGTTGGCAATGTGCAAAAATTGCTTCTAAAGTTCTTTTCAGTGACTTTTCAGTGTGTCAAACTACATATTAGCCTATTATATAGCCTAACTGTGTAATGAGCACTTTTCCCATGACCCTTTCAAAAGAAATATCCTAATAATTAACAGCACAGCAGCTACTTTTAGGAAATAATTGAAAAACCTTAATATGCTAATATAACATTTTACATTACAAAGTGCACACTGAAAGTATTTTATGTTGGAGAACTGTCAGGAATCTAATTCATCAATTTTTTTCCTCTCAATTGCACAATTTTCTCTGCACAATGTCCTGAGAATGAACAGATTAATACCTGCATGTTACTCTTAAACTTACAGGGAATTAGTATAAAATTAACTGGCATTCCCCCCCCCCAATAAATTCTGTTATATTTGTCTTAGAAGTGTTTTAATTGCCCAACCTTAACATTTAATCCACCTGAAGCTGCACCTACATTGAATATACAGTATTGAGGTCTTTCTTTGTAGCATAAAGTTAAATTGTATGTTCAAATATTTTCCAACACATGAATGTAAATTATTTTGAAAAGCCAGAGTAAGAGAGTAGAGTGTGATAAGAGAGTAGGGTTTATCTTGTTCATCTCTTCCTGTCCCACATCACGGACGTTTTTGAAGGGCAGAATCAAGAAGGCAGTGTGGAGCCGAGGTCTCCGGGTCATTGGTAAAGTGAAAAATGATTCGCTTACATCTGTGCTAACATTGCCCGATAAGATTGGGGGCAGATTGGACAGAGTTTTTCACATTAGAGAGAGACCAGCTCCACCAGTGTAAGATGTACAGGGACAGGGTTACTCAGCAGATAAAGTCACCGTCAGTGAGGTAAAAGCCAGCTGTGACACCACACACACACACACACACACATCAGCACTTTCCTCCCATTATTTTTCAACAGTCGGTGTGAGGGATATTTCCAGTCCTGCAGGTCCAGAAAAACTCCCACAATCCATCACTGTAGAGATTAAAACTGAACTTTATTGGATTTTTTAAGTATAATAAGTTAAGATGTTGATTTTTATGAATGAAACAATTATAGGACTAATATTAGTACAATAGAAATAGTGAATATTTAACTTATTAATTGTTCTTATTAATTAACCCTCAAACCCTAATCAGAACGTAAAAAATAAAAACAAGCAAGCTCAGTTGAAGGAGCTCGTTGTTTTCTTTCTTTCTGTAAATAAAATGTTGATAGTTTTATTTGAATTCTTTATAAAACCCACAAACACATTATTTTTTTTTTAGCCTGGATGACCTCCTTGACCTCAACAGAGCCAAAAGAAAATGACAGTGTTATCTAGCTGTTAAAAGTCTGCAGTTTTGCAGCCTTTTGGGTAGAGCTATGAGCGCTGCTTCTGCCAGGGTTAGAAACTCAATTTCCCATGGAGCTCAATGAGTAGAGCCTAGCACTAAAGCTGCCAAGGTTAGGGATTTCATTTTCTCGGTAGCTTGGTGGCTCGAGCCTATATATCAGCACCAGCACTGTCAGGATATGAGCTTCTGCTCCCATTGGGGCCACCCATACTCAAGATGTATGCACTCCTGCTACTGTAAACCACTTAGGATGGAAAGACCTACAAAGTGTCATATGTTAAATATGCTCTGTGGAAACTGATGTCCTTTGAATCACAAGTTGGCCAACAGTTATCACTAGAGATGCCACATCTGAATCCCAAACAAGCCGGGTTTACGAAAACTTGCCACAAAATGGGAAATATATTTTCAGGAGAAGGGATATAAATGTATTTTCCATCACATAAGATTTAGTAAAGAGAAGCACCGGGATGATTGACTCGGATATGATGTGTTGGTGTGGTAGGAAGTGAAAGAAAGGCAGAATTTGGCTTCAACTTTTAAAAATAAGCAGTATTCAGTTTTACTGTAGCACAATTATTCACAAGGTTTCACTTCACAACAGTCATGTAAGTGTAGTATTTAACCCTCCTGTTGTCCTCGAGTCAAGGAAGGAAAGGAGGGAGGAAGGAAGGAGGGAGGGAGGGAGGAAGGAAGAAGGAAAGGAGGGAAGGAAAGGGGGGAGGGAGGAAAGAGGAAGGAGAGGAGGGAGGAAGGAAGAAGGAAGGAAAGGAGGGAAGGAAAGGGGGGAGGAAGGAAAGGAGGGAGGGAGGAAGGAGGAGGGAAAGGAAGGAGAGAAGGAAGGTAGGAAGAAGGAAGGAAAGGAGGGAGGCAGGAGGAAGGAAAGGAGGGAGGAACGCCGGTAAGGAAGGAAGGAAGGGAGGAAAGAAGGAACAAGTCAAAACAGACAGGGTCAATATGACTCGGGGGGACGACACAAGGGTTAAGTATTTAGACCAATTACTTAAATATAAAAGTAGAGATAAAACAGTGTCAAAAAATGCTAAATTACTGTACAATTACTTTAACATTTAAACAGTACTGATCTACGGTGGCCCAGTCAAGCTAAACTCCTATAAATTTATTTTGAATTCTGCTGCTCCATATTACAATAATGCATCATAATATAATATATTAATAATCTTTATCTTTATATGAACTACTAACTAGTTACATAAACATAGTGGAGAACCATTTCCTCTGAGATATAGTTGAAGTATATAGTATAGTATAGTACAATAAAATGGAACTACTCAGTGGAAGAACTAAATATAAAACTGCACAATAAATCTATGTGATGCTCCACTCTGCTTGAGATCTCTGTATTGAAATAGAAGCCAAGACTTTAACCTTTAGTCTTAATTAGCTTGAATATTAAAGACAATGTTGTACAATAGCTGAATTTGCTGATCAAATAAATGGAGTGTATTCCAATCCAGCGCTGTTAAAAAAAAATGAGTGTATGTATGTAGATCACAGCTGCTTTGTGGAGACTGAACCTGACATAAATGGACTGTAAAGCTCACTGAAATGCTTTAATCCTTCTCATTTGCTTCTTGGGAAATAAACCACATACTATACTATACAGGAAGTCTGATGAAAAAACTAAAGGAACCAATGTGGCATTTTATGGTATATGAAAGTAGATACTCCCCCATAGGTGTGTGTGTGTGTGTGTGTGTGTGTGTGTGTGTGTGTGTGTGTGTGTGTGTGTATGTGTGTGTGTGTGTGTGTGTGTGTGTGTGTGTGTGTGTGTGTGTGTGTGTGTGTGTGTGTGTGTGTGCTTGTACATCTACAGCCTGAAGCGGAGGCAGGTGTGGGCGGTAGGGAGGCTAGGTAGCGTGTCGCCCTACTTCCTCTCCCTGTGGTCCCACACATGGTGATGAGGATTGGTTGGTCTGTGTGTCTGTGTGTGTGTGTGTGTGTGTGTGTGTGTGGTTCTGTGTGTGTATGTGTGTGTGTGTGTGTGTATCTCTCTCTCTCTCTCTCTCTCTCTCTCTCTCTCTCTCCTTTGTACTTCCACCTCTGGAGTGAGCCTCATAGTGGAAGAAAGAGATTAGCTGACCTCCACTGGGACCCCCACCCCCTGCTGATTTACAGACTACACTCATTTAATAGCGTTGCTGCAGCATGTATCATACTTTATCATGAATATATGATTATGAAATTACTGGTAGCAACATAACGTACAGCATTCCTCATAAAACCGGTTTATGCTTTTCATTTTAGTTAAATTTGAAACCTAATATAACTTCCCTGGTTTATTCAGTAAAATCATGACAGATGCTTGGTTCAGTTATTCAATTCTAACCATAAAGAAAGTTTATGTAAGACACCTTTTGGCAAGGTCATCTTTTATATCTGACTGAAACAAGGCTGAGATGTTGTGAGCATAGCAAGCAGAGCGTCTATTGTTCTCTCATAAAGGCTGCGGCCATGTTCGGAGGCCTTGCTATACTGTTTGTACAAAAACACACAATTCTATTGTGTTAAAGCAGTGAAAGAGGTGAAAGTGAATGAATAACAATAACAAGGCCAGGGTCATTAAATTAAAGGGACGGATATAGAAAGTGGCGACACCAAGTCAAAAAATCAAAATCCTTTTCATAGTTGCTAATTATCTTCTGATGAATGCAGATTGAAAGCGCTAATGGGGTCGTTAACGCTCCCGTTGTCCTCAGGTCAAGGAAGGACAAAAGAAAGGACAGGAGGAAGGAGGAAAAGAGGAAGGATGTAAGGAGAGAAGGAAAGGAGGAAGGAAGGAGGGAAGGAAGAAGGGAAGGAAAGGAGTTAGAAGGAAGGAAGGAAGGAGGGAAGGAAAGGAGTAAGGACGAAAAGAGGAAGGAATTTAGGAAGAAAGGACAGGAGGAAGGAGGAAAAGAGGAAGGAAGTAAGGCGAGAAGGAGGGAGGATGGAAGGAAGGAAGGAAAGGAGTAAGGAGGGAGGGAAGGAAGGAAGGAGGGAAGGAAGGAAGGAAGGAAGGATGGAAAGAAGGAAACAAGGATGGAAGGAGGAGGGAGCAAAGAAAGAGGGGAGTAAGGGAAAAAGGAAGGAAAAAAAGGAGTAAGGGGGAGGGAAGGAAGGAAGGAAATGAGGAAGGAATAAAAGGATGGAAGGAAGGAAACAAGGAAGGATGGAAGGAGGAGGGAGCAAAGAAAGAGAGGAGGAGGGGAAGAAGGAAGGAAAAAAATAAAAAAAGAGAGAGGAAGGAAGGAAGTCCATTTGACCCAGGAGGACGACACAAGGGTTAAATTAAAGGGACAGATATAGAAAGTGGCGACACCAAGTCAAAAATCTAAATCCTTTTCATAGTTGCTAATTATCTTGTGATGAATGCAGATTGAAAGCGCTAATGCTATTTGACTGAACCACAGTCATCAGCACCATTGATTATGCAGTTTTCATTGACAGATTGAGGTTCATGTCTGCGGGACTACCTTGAAGTACTTCACATCCTATCTGTCAATCAGGAAAATGTCAGCAGCCTTCATCGCTCATTATGTTGCGTCAGCGTGACTAATTATACAGAAAGTGTAATGAGAAAAAGTGTGTCCAAACTTTTGACTACCCATAGAGATATTCTTTAACCTTCCTGTTGTCCTGGAGTCGAGGAAGGAAGGAAAGTAGGAAGCAAGGGAGGAAAGGGGGGAGGAAGGAAGGGAGGAAAGGAGGGAGGGAGGAAGGAAGGAAAAGAGGGAGGGAGGGAGGAATGACGGAAGGAAGGAAGGGAGGGAGCAAGATGGAAGGAAAGGAAGGAGGAAGGAAGGAATGGAGGAAGAAAGAAGGAAAGGAAGGAAGGAGGAAGGAAGGGAGGAAGAAGGAAAAAAAGGAGGGATGAAGGAAGGAGGGAAGGAGGGAGGAAAGGAGGAAGGAAGGGAGGAAGGAAGGGAGGAAAAAGGAAAAAAGAAGGGAGGAAGGAAGGAGGGAAGGAAAGGAGGAAGGAAGGGAGGAAGAAGGAAAAAAAGGAGGGAGGAAGGAAGGAGGGAAGGAAAGAAGGGAGGAAGGGAGGAAGAAGGGAGGAAAGGAGGAAGAGAGGGAGGGAGGAAGGAAGGAAGGAAGGGAGCATGAAGGAAGGAAAGGAGGGAAGGGAGGACGGAAAGGAGAAAGGAAGGGAGGAAGAAAGAAGGAAAGGAGGGAGGGAGGGAGGAAAGAAGGAAGGAAGGAAGGAAGGGAGCAAGAAGGAAGGAAAGGAGGGAGGGAGGAAGAAGGAAGGAAACAAGGGACGAAGGAAGCAGGGAAGGGAGGAAGGGAGGAAGAAGGAAGGAAAAGAGGGAAGGAGGGAGGGAGGAAGGGAGGAAGGAAGGGAAGGAGGGAGGGAGGAAGGAAGGAAGGAAGGAAGGAAGGGAGGAAGAAGGAAAAAAAGTGTTTGTGTATTGTATTTGTGGCGTACGTACAAAAGCTCAGCTACCAAAATAACTGTGAGAGATCCTTCCCTGTTCCTGTTCCTCTTTCTAAAGGTTTCCTCCATTTTTTTACCACCTTAAAGGCTTATTTTCTGGGAGAGTTTTTCCTTATCGGAGTCTAAAAATGGACGATGTTGTATTTCTGTATTTCTGTATTTCTGTACAGATGGTAAAAACCCCCCTGAGGCAAATTTGTGATTTGTGATATTGGGCTACACAAATAAAATTGACAAATATGCTGCTGCAGTGGAAAAACAACAAGAACATAAGTCATTACATAAAACAGTACACTGCAAACAAAGAACACTACATCCTCTCTCAAACTCTACTGATAAAATCCATCACAAAGAGAGAAAGCTGAGAAGATTCAGCATGGCACTCTATAACATCGTTGCTCTCATGACGGACAGGTTTGAAAAAAAAGAGAGAGAAAAGAGTCAAAAGCAATGCAGTGGAACCAGGTATATTTCTTATTCCACACATTCTTCTTCCTTGTCAAACTTGGCACCTATTACCCAATGCTCCTCGACTCGATTCACTCCACTTTACAGATTCGGTAGTGTTATGCTCCTGTAGTAGCAGCTAATGTAGCTTTAAGCCACTAGCCTCGAGCAGGGCTACAGAAGTGTGATAACCTCACTTCTTTCAAACTCCACAAACCCTCGAGGTTGTTCTCATTTTTTAAAACTTTTAGCCTTGTAGTGGTGATATCACTTGACACTATATATTAGACTTTGTGCAACTCCCTCTGCAGCCACAGAAGGTTTTATCTACCTTTTTCCATAGATGCAATCAGTGTTGGGAAAGTTCACTTTCTACAAGAACTAGTTCAAAGTTCAGTTCATACATTTGAAAATGAACTAGTTCAGTACATAGTTCATAATTCAAAATTCACAGTTCCAAAATTGAATTAGTTCATAGTTCTTTTTTTTTCAATATGTTGCTGTGAGCTATTATTTTTCAAAATGATTGCCACAGCCCATATAGAACCACAGACATCAATTATTTTATCAGTTTTAACCATAGACTGTATAAAAGAAATGGACGTAACATCCGTGACGTCACCCATTGGTTTGTGGACTGCTGCTCGGAAGCCAATAGTTTGAATCTGGGCAGCGCCATCTTGAAAATTTCAGGTACATGCTGGGAAAAATAAAAACACTGATTCAACTTATATGGGCATGAGGCGGACCCATAGGCGGAGCGGGGAGGTTGCTATGGTTGCGAGGGCTGGATCTCGAGGATAATGGTCAATCAACCTGTCAATCAGGACGTAGCCACGCCCTAATGCATACCCTGCTTTATCATCAAATATAAAATCAGGGAGGCCAAAATGTCCCAAATGAACATCATACTGCATTGAAGAAGGCTTTAAACTAGTGATTGAGACCATAAACACATTTTGAAAACGTTTACTGAGGTTAGAAATCAAGTGAGAAGTTGGTGAATTCTCCATTGACTTGTATAGAGACGGTCGCCCCCTGGTGGCCTTTTGAGCTCTAAGTTACTTCCATGTTGGCCTGAGTTGCCCTTTAAAGAACCTAAATGTACAGTTATTTATGATTTTACTAAACACTGTAGCCTCTAAACCACCATAATAAGAGCAGCAAATCCTTAAAAGCACTTTATAATCAGTTTTTTTGGGTAAAATTAGTGAGTTCTTCGACATGCTGATGAGAGGAACCAGCACTTAAATACAGACAAATAGGCAGAGAGGGAAGGGAAAGGGCCATTAAAGTAACATACAAAGACACAAGCTAAACAACAGCAGGAATACAATGATGGGAATGTGAATAGCCTTTTATCTGTAGAAGAGAGAAAATGACATACTTGCCATTTTATTTGCAGGTGAGGACAGAAGGATGAAAAATACTGATCATGTTTATTCTCGTTATTTAAAGATTAAGATTTTTGGATCTAAACTTCTATCATTGAAGTGATGCAACATTTAAATTTGTACCTTAGCAAAAATACATGATTTATATTAACACAAGAAGTACTGAAATATAAAATACTAAATACCACTAAAATATTTTTATTATTATCTGGTATTTTTATAGCTTGTGTTGCTATTTCGGATTCATTTCTATGCTGCATTTGATGAGGAGCTTTCTAATTATGTTGTAAATGTACCATATGCTCCAAGTACTAAGGATGGGTTAAATGCAGATACTGAATTTAAAACATGTACACTATATAAAGTTTGCTGTGAATGTTACATTTCAGTTGCACAGCTCACAACAACTTCTGCCTCAGTTCGTTCTTTATGTGCTGCATTGTATGAAATATCTTCCCTATACAAAAGCTCATGTCCTTTCTTTGTTGAATGCAGATAATGTGCACTTTTACACACACACACACACACACACACACACACACACACACACACACACACACACACACACACACACACACACACACACACACACGATCTTGGTCTCTTTTACTTCCCTCTGTCAGATAAAAAATGAATTATTCTACAGATGGGCATGAAGGAGTGATTGCATCATGTTCACATCTCAGACTGACTGATAGGTTTGCTCTCCATGTGTGCAGAGCAGAGAATAGTCTACATGCAATTTCCAATTAGCGCTCAGCACTCTTTAGAGAACGGGAATTAAATTCATATTTTGACAGATGGCAGCTCTGAAGGAGCGGAGGGAAACTAAATAACGGCATTGCGTGGTCCAATGTTCAGCCTTGATCAAATTCAATATGGATAAGTCACACACAGTCATGAGAGTTTGAGTTCCTCTCTTTGCTCTTTGTAACATTATATTTTCAAGTTTACTACATTTTACAGTTGCACATACTTTTCTATTAGGATCACAGCTTGTTTCTGTGCAGTAAAATAAAGCATTAAAATGTTTTTTTATTCTATAGCAGCTTCATCACACTGACAAAAAACATATTACTCTAGCTCCTGCTGCCAAGTTTTCACCCATACAGATATTCTTTAACCCTCCTGTTGTCCTTGAGTCAAGGAAGGAAGGAAAGGAGGAAGCAAGGGAGGCAAGAAGGGAGGAAGGAAGAAGGAAGGAAAGGAGGAAGATGGAAGGAAAGGAGGGAGGGAGGGAGGAAGGAAGAAGGAAGGAAAGGAGGAGTGAAGGAAGGAGGGAAGGGAGGAAGAAGGAAGGAAAAGAGGGAGGGAGGGAGGACGGAAGGAAGGAAAGGAGAAAGGAAGGGGGGGGAGAAGGAACAAAAGGAGGGAGGAAGGAAGGAGGGAAGGGAGGAGGGAGAGAGGAAAGAAGAAAGGGAGGAAGGAAAAGAAGGGAGGAAGAAATGGGGATGGAGGAAGTACAGACGGAAGGAAGGGAGGAAGGAAGGGGAAGGAAGGAGGGAGGGACAAAGGAAAAGAGGAAGGGAGGAAGGAAGCAAAGAAGGACAGAGGAAAGAAGAAAGGGAAGAATGGGGAAGGAAGGAAGGTTTGCTTTTATAAATGTTGTTGTCTGGAACAACGACAGGCTAAACTCTCATCTAACATCTAACATGACCTCGTCAGCAGCTGAGGGAATAATACCACTCAGCCCAAAAAGTGCTTTCCTTGTTTGTCAAATTGCTCTTTTTTTTTTAGGTCACATCCTGTCTCCTACGCAGAGAGGAGCATCATATAGTCACAGCTGGGATTACACAGTGGCTTTAGGGGGAAGCCTTATTTTCCAGTGCACTTACTAAACATGCACACACACACACATATATATATGTATGTATGTATGGATGTGTTCGGTCAACTGGAGGGATACTGGGAAAGACTTTCTACTGGTACTACACACAGTTTAACAATGTTTAACTTCATACAGAGAAAATCCATCCATGCAGGTTCCACAAAGACACACAGCAACAATTCCCCATGGCAGTGTTTCTATAACGACCAAGCAGCCACAACAACTAAAATAAAAACACTCCACACAACATTAGAGCGTTGTCCTCAGGTCAAGGAAGGATGGGAGGAAGGGAGGAAAGAAGGAAGGAAAGAAGGATGGAAAGGAGGAAGGAAGGAAAGGAGGGAGGGAGGAAAGGAGGAAGGAAGAAAGGGAGTAAGGAGGGAGGGAGGAAGGAAGAAAGGAGGGAAAGGAGTTAAGAGGGAGGAAGGGAGGAAGGAAGGAAGGAAAGGAAGAAAAGAGGAAGGAAGGAAGGAAGGAGAGAAGAGAGGAAGGAAGGAGAGAAGGAAAGGAGAGAAGGGAGGAAGGAAGGAGAGAAGGAAAGGAGGAAAGAATAAACAAAGGGAGTAAGGAGGGAGGGAGGAAGGAAGGAAAGGAGGAAAAGAGGGAGGATGGAAGGAAGGGGAGAAGGGAGGGAGGAAAGAAGGAAGGAAGGAAAGGAGGAGGAAGCAAAGAAAGAGGGAAGGAGGAGAAGAACGAAGGAAAAATTAAAGAGGGAGGAAGGAAAGAAAGAAGGAACAGTCAAAAGAGAGATGGGGTCAATTTGACCCGGGAGGACGACAGGAGGGTTAACAAAACTCCATCCATGCAGGTTCCACAAAGACACACACTCCACACAACATTAGAGCGTGTTCTTTTCCTTTCTTCCTTTCTTCCATCTGTCCTTCCTTCTTCTTTCCTTCCTTCCTTCTTTCCTTCCTCCGTTTCTTCCATCTGTCCTTCCTTCTTTCTTTCCTTCCTTTCTTCTTTTTGTCCTTCCTGTGTTCTTTTCCTTCCTCCATTTCTTCCATCTGTCCTTCCTTCTTTCTCTCCTTCCTTTCTTCTTTCTGTCCTTCCTTCTTTCCTTCCTTCCTTTCTTCTTTTTGTCCTTCCTGTGTTCTTTTCCTTCCTCCATTTCTTCCATCTGTCCTTCCTACCTTCCTTTTTTCCTTTCTTCGTTCGTTCTTTCCTTCTTTCCTTCCTTTCTTCCATCTATCCTTGCTTCTTTCTTTCCTTCCTTTCTTCTTTCTGTCCTTCCTTCTATCCTTTCTCCATTTGATACTTGAGATTTGACACATGCATGGCCACAGAAGGAATTGGCAAAGCATTACTTATTTATGGAATTTGAATGTACGGAAAATCTGAATTTATAATCCGTGACACATAATGGATTATACTCTTAAAATTTTATAAAGTAGGCTTTCAGGGGAGGTCATGTCCTTTTCGGTATAGAGCTGAGCTCCCCTGTAATTTGAACCGTGTCTGACAGATAAATATTTGTGTGTGCAAAACAAAAAAAACAACAAAAAACAAAAAAGTGTGAATGTCGGTCTTAGTCAGTGTTGAATCTGAATGTCATCTCTCAATGACCCTTTTCATCATTTCACCATTTGTTCTCTCACTCTCTCTCTCTTTCTACCTTGTATCCCTAACCCTTTTTTTTTGTTTTTGCCTGCAGCCGTTGCCATGACAACAAGGTATCAGTATATTCTGACCTGACAGAAACTCTTTCATCTAAGCTGTCTGCTCTGCATCCCTAAATCAGACCAAACATCAGGCACAGGGAGGGAGTGATACTTATGCCTAAAAATCACTGATAGTAAAACATGATGTGAATGAGCAACACTGCTTTTATATTAATAGTGATTTAGCTGGGTAATGTAAAAAGGGTCACATGTAATAATGAAACTACAGTACAGACAATTAGCACCAACTCTTCATCTCTGCCACATATTTAATGGATTGCTGTCCTGGTTTTCGTGATACACTGACTTTATGGTTTATTATAGAGTCTCATCAACCATGTTTTCAGCAAGCAAGCTCTAATAAATCCGATGTACGCAAACCTGTCCATCACCAAACAGCAGATAGATCAAAGTTAGAGACTATAGCTGGTGAAGATGGTGGAACGTTAATCCTCTAAAGAGCCAGCTGTTTGATAGTTGGTGGAGATCAAATCGGAGCTAAAAGAGACAGTGAATATTTGACTGACGTTAATCTGGGCGACAGAAACATGACTCTAAATGTTAATGTGTCTCTGTTGCTGAATGTGTCAATGAGCCAGAGCTGCAAATTTAGTTCATCTAATAGTTGATCAACAGGAAATGAATCGCTGTTAAACTGTTAAAAAATGCAAAAATGATCTTGTTCCAGCTTTTTTAAATATCCATTTTTCACCATTTTCTGACATTTTATAGACAAAACTACTATTTGATTAATCAAGACAACAAATGAATTGATATTAAAAATAATCATTAATTGCAGTACTAAGATCAGCAATAAGCTATCAGCCTTTATCTGGATATCATGTCAAAGTTGAATGTGACCATGATAGAGTAAATGTCTATGTGACACTTCCTGCACAAAATTAAGAACATCATTAAAAACATATTGACTTTTCTCTTATTGATAACATAACAGGTCAGTTTAATCTGGTATTAACCCTCCTGTCGTCCTCCCGGGTCAAACTGACCCCGTCTCTTTTGACAGTTCCTTCTTTCCTTCCATCCTTCCTTCCTTCCTCTTTCTTTAATGTTTCCTTTGTTCCTCACTTCCTTCCATACTTCTTTCCTCCTTCTCTCCGTTCTCTCTTTACTTCCTTCCTTCCTTCCTCCTTTCCTTTCTTCTTTCCTCCCTTCCTTTCTCCCTCATTTCCTTCCTTCTTTCCTTCCTTACTCATTTCCTTCCTTCTTTCCTTCCTCCCTCCCTGCCTGCCTGCCTGCCTCCCTCCCTGCCTGCCTGCCTGCCTGCCTGCCTTCCTTCCTTCCTTCCTTCCTTCCTTCCTTCCTTCCTTCCTTCCTTCCTTCCTTCCTCCCTCCCTCCCTCCCTCCCTCACTTCTCTCCTTCCTTCCAAGACTAAACTGTATGTAGACTTTTTGGTGCATGGAAGAAAAAATGAGCTAAAAGTAAATTTAGTAAAAGAAGTTTTGGTTGAATATAAATAAAACCGACATTAATGAAAACAGAAACAGAAATTGCTGTGGAGTTTCTTTGCTCCCAGATGATGAATAAAATTAATTAATGCAGTTTTAACTCATGTTTGTCTATTTAACATTTCCTTTACAAAATGAATTGAATACAAACTAAATATATTGACTTTCCCAAACATTCATTTTTTGTAAAAACAAGCAATTTTGACTAATGTGCTCATGTTGCATCAGTGAGACATTACCAAGCTAGCATCCCAATTTTATATTTGGTTTAGAAGACTTTTTTATTCTTATTAGTTTTTATTCTGGTCACATTTTCATTTTTAAACCTGCCGACGAAGCTAACCACCCTCAACATCTCCAAAGAAGTAAGAAAATGATAACTTAGAGGAGGATCCGATGAATCAATAACCCATCTTAGAGTAAAGCAACATGATGCAACAGCCACATAAAACACAGGGTAGCAAAGTATAGAGCAGGGCATGGTTTAGTACGCTGCGGAGACAATAACAAGCCAATTTAATCCAGAATCAAAACCAAGAAGAAAAACTGAATATAGAGTTCAGGGAAAGGAAAAAGTGAGAACAGTAAATAAACATATTCTGAATATGATCATTTTATAGAAAGAAGTTTGGTTGAATCTAAATAAAACAGAAATAGAAATTACATGCAGGTTTTTTGTATGTGTGTGTGTGTGTGTGTGTGCGTGTGTGTGTGTGTGTGTGTGTGTGTGTGTGTGTGTGTATGTGACCATATTAGGAATTCAGGGCTTTTTGTTTGTTGCTTTTTTTGTAGAGCAGAATGACTCACTCCCTTTATTTCCATTTAGCTCTTATCCTAATTGCTTTCTCTATATCCAACTATCCTCTTTTTGCTATGAACTCGTTTCAAATCTTCTATTACCAACACCCCAACTCCCCACACCACCACTCCCCCCCTCCACCCCCTGCCCCCTTCTCTCTGTCAGTGTCTTCTTCTTCTTCAGTAAGGAAGCCTCCCTTCATCACTGCATTAAGTTAAAGATTAATCACAGCTAAAAATGAAACAAAAATGGCGGATTCACAGATCAAGTGTTAATCGCACCTTTCAAACATCACACATGCCAAAATTATCCTCCGTGGATGCAAATGCTTCTCTCACACCTCTGAGCTCCTGACTAACAATATTAACTTTCCTGTCGTCCTCCCGGGTCAAACTGACCCCGTCTGTTTTGACTGTTCCTTCTTTCTTCCCTTCCTTCCTTCCATCTGTCCTTCTTTCCTCTCCTCCTTCCTTCCTCCCTCCCTCCCTCCCTCCTTCTTTTCTTTCCTCCTTCCTTCCTTCCTGTTTCTTTCTTTCCTTCCCTCCTTCCTCCCTCCTTCTTACCTTCCCTCCTTCCTTCTTTCCTTCCTTCCTACGTTCCTTCCTCTTTTCCATTCTCCTTCCATCATTCCTTCCTTCTTTCTTTTCCTCCTTTCCTTCCTTCCTCCCTCCCTTCCTTCCTTCCCTCCCTGCTTTCCTTCCTTCCTTCCTCCCTCCTTTCCTTCCTTCCTCCCTCCCTTCCTTCCTTCCCTCCCAGCTTTCCTGCTTCCTTCCTCCCTCCTTTCCTTCCTTCATCTCTCCTTCCTTCCTTCCTCCCTCCTTTCTTCTTTCCTTCCTCTTTCCCATTCTCCCTCCGTCATTCCTTCCTTCTTTCCTTTCCTCCCTCCCTCCCTTCCTTCCTTCCTTCCCTCCTTTCATTCCTCCCTCCCTTCCTTCCTCCTTTCCTCCCTTCTTCCTCCTTTCCATCCTCCCTTCCTCCCTTGACTCGAGGACACCAGGAGGGTTAAAATTACAAAAACAAAAGGAGCCTCCTCATTGTAGAATAATATTTGAGGAAGAGGAATTTATTTAATTCAGTGCTGAAAATGTCATACTTAGACAAACTTCTCTTTACACGGTGATATTCACAGCGTCCAGAAACAGCTTGATGAGAGGGAGTTTGAAGGGATAATGATTTAAAAAAAAAAAATTTAATTTGACTTCATCCCATCATTACAACCTTAACTACCCACATCCTCGCATTATGGACATTCATCCAGCGGCAGCCAGGTGGGTGTTCAGTCCATTAGACATCCGCAAATGCACACAAACGATAACTCCCTGCCCCTCGTTCTTTTGTGTTTTTTCGCCAAAGAAAATGCAGTCTTCACCTCCATTTGACAGTAACCTCCCTCACATTACTTCCTGCTCGCTGCACAGCATTAAGGCAAAGTGACACAAAATGAGACGGAGAGGCCCCAACCATATGAAACTACTTTTAACTGGCTTTGCCTTTAGTTTGGAGGTATTGGCTTGAAATCATTTTCACTCTCAGACTAAATAGCTGAGCCCTTTTTCGTTAGCGCACAAGGACAAATTTAACATTAGTGGTGTTTTTTTTAAGAACCTTGAACCTAAAATGGGCCTGAGGTGTGTTCATAAATACAACCATTTATGGAAGATGGAAAGTTATGTTCAGTAAACAGCACTGAACAAATTTCAGAGCAATTAATAAAAATGAGCAATATTCAGATACTGGTAACCTTCCTGTCGTCCTCTCGGGTCAAATTGACCCCGTCTGTTTTGACTGTTCCTTCTTTCCTCCCTTCCTTCCTTTTTCTTTATTTTTTCCTTCGTTCTTCCTCTCCTTCCCTCTTTATTTGCTCCCTCCTCCTTCCATACTCCTTTCCTATCCTTCCTTCTTTCCTCTTTTCCTCCTTACCTTCCTTCTCTCCTTACTTCCTTCCTCTTTTCCTCCTTACTCCTTTCCTTCCTTCCTTCCTACCTTCCTCATCCCTTCCTCCTGTCCTTCCTTGACCTGAGGACAACAGGAGGGTTAAAAAAAACCCCTCAAACATTTGGAAGGTATAATTTATCCTTGTAGTTATTAGTCTGATCTGTTAAAGCTGATATTTATTATAGTCAGCCACAACTTCTGAGTCACAGTAGAAACGTCTACAAGGAGCTGTCAATCATCATCAGGGTTACATCTTCCTCTCTGACCCTGAGGCTAAAACCCACACACACACTACACACACACTACACACACACCCATTACATTACCAAGTGCTTTCATTCACCTTTTTCATCCCCTTCTTTCTATATTTTGGGTGGTTTTGTTTTACCGTTGTGCATCATCAGTGTGTTCTTGGAGTTATAGCCGCTTTTTTTTCCTCAACATGCTTTTGCTTACTTCTACTTTAGATTGTGCTTTTCTGTAATTTCCTCCACCTGATGCATGTTGGTTGAGAGAAATATAGAAAGAGAGAGAGTTGACCATGAGTGTTATTGGCATTCTTCTTTCAAAATCTGCCATGTAATGTGGATGGATTGGATTCTGTTAGGTAAAAAAAAAGCAAGTAGAGTGAATTTGGTCATCTGTTTTTTTGAAAATGGATTTTTTTTATATATAAGATTGTCGAATGTTGCTTAAAAAATTTGTTTAAGTATATATTTTTATTCAACTGTGACACGATCCGCCATTTACCGCTCAAACATGACTGAAAACACTTCCTCTTTCTGAGTGACGTTAGCATAGCCGAGATTAAAGATCAAATTATCTTATTCTCTGCGGTGTCAAGTTTAAACTAATTATTTAAAACTGACCTCTGAGCAGGTTTGTTTTTTTAATACAACTAAAAAAATCTAACTCAAATTCGTGCGGATACCTCTAAGCTGGATGTGTTCCCTTATCAAAGGCGTTTGTGGGGAAATTCAAATTTTGCTCTCATTTCATCGGCTTCCAGGGAAATGAAAATGATCTGTCAAAGAGATTAATTTTATTTTGATATGATATTTTATGCCCATTAGTCACCATGTAAATTGCAGCTTCCTAATTACTGTGTAATTCATCATTAGTACACATCACAAAATTTTACAATTTGACATCACAGGGGGACAGAAATGAACTCCTTTACTATGAAAACTGAATACACACACACGCTAATTATGTTTGCTTAACTAAACTAACCTTCCATATGTATTCAATAAGCTTCAATCAGCTTCACCATGATGTATCACGTTAACAAAATATATCTGATAAGGTACGCTGTGCCCGCTCACCTGCTGCTGGGGAGGCTTGCTCACCAACAGGGTTTTGCAAAGGATGAATGAGTAAGAGAGGAGGAAGTGTTCCCAAAAGAGGGAGAAGAAGGAGAGAGAGAGAGAGAGAGAGAGAGAGAGAGAGAGAGAGAGAGAGAGAGAGAGAGAGGACACGTCAAAAGGGAGTTTGTGTAGTTCTGTTTAGTAAGCAGCGGCTGAAGGGCACGGAGGACTGACAGAGAGATAGCAGAGAGAGAGGAGAGGAGAGTGGATGGAGACAGACAGAGGGCAACCTATGATTCAGCAGGGCAGGGTGCATGTCATGTCCCGAAAGTCACATACAGTTCGAGGCTGTCATTCCACCCCCCCCTCGTCTCACCTTGTTGATCTTACCTTTCGGTTTATATTTCATTACCAAGAATAAACCCGGAAAAAGCCAGATGCAGGTAAAAAGCCACTTCCACTACTTAGAGGAGCTGTGAGAGGCAGCTCGTACGGGTCAGAGGAAGTTTAAAGATTTGATAAAATCGGAGGAGCTGCTGGGTCGAGGCGTATTTTCTTTTGTTCTGTAAACAGTTATCCTTAATGTTCCTCACTTAACATAGCATCCAGCCGGGTGTCAGACCTCTACATCACCCCTAAATCTTTGATTTTTTTTTCAGCGGTTTACAAAGGTCTGGTGAACAGCTGTTTCCCTGCTTGAAAACACAACCAAGACAATCTGAGCTTTATGGGAGGAATTATAAATGAGGAAAGCTTCTCCCTGAGCCAGAGCCAGAAGCTATTCACAAAGGGCTGACATCAATGTGGATGACATCAATGTATTTGTACAGATTGTTGTAAAGTGACTTGAAGAAACAACAGCTCTTAAACTGACATATTGACTACCACGCAGCTTCTGTCCTGACTGAAAAAGGACACATATGTCATCTGTAGTGAGTGCAAAATAACTGAAAACAGCTCAACAGCACACAAGAGACTGAATAGGAGGAAAGTAAGTGGTAATTCAGACTCATCTTAGTAGCTAGAAACATGAGAGTTTGCTGGATAACTTATCGATACTACATCTTTATGGCTGTAAATACTAACAATGCTCATGAAACTCGGCTGCTGTTGCCATGTAGACTGTCAAAGGTGCAAATCAATTGTAAAGGCCCATTTATGCTCAATGTTAAATACAGATCCGGATACAGACGGAGCCTTCTGTCTGTGCTCTGCGTTCATTTCGTCCGTATTTCTGCACGTTTCCATAAAGCTTACGGATATGGACCAAACGGAGCAGTACCACCGGAAACCATGGGGGGGCAGTGTTGCTGTCACTACTCCATACGTAGCTCTAGTGAGACACGAAGAAGAAATAACAATGGAGGAACTTTTTGAGGAAAGGTTTTGTGAGTTGGTTTGAAACTTTAAACATATCGTTTTTGTCTTTTATGCAAGAGGAACATTATCGCCTCTAAACGTTTGACTCTGCGCTGCCCCCTGGTGGATGTATTGGTTCACATCCATGCCAACGTAAAGGATGCATGGAAGTATGTGAGCAGTGACGGTAACATCGTTTGAAAAGGAAGGATACATTTTCGTACATACGTTGAGCATAAATGGGCCTTAACAGGAAACAAAAGCAGCGAAAAAGGTGCACAAACAGGATGTTGGGTGATTTGGACATTTGTTGGGTTTCCTTGTACATCTGCTTTTATTTTTCTAATGTGATTGCTCACGAGTTGTGCACAGAGTTTCATGTCCATCCATCTGTGTCTATTCTCGATGGGCTGTTACCTTTTAAAGACCTCATAACAGAATATCCATATTTACATTGTGTGTTTAACTTTGAGCTCATCCTTGAACTTTCTTTGAGTTGTTTGCTAGTTTCATCTTTTTACAGCGACAGTAAAAATCACTTCTTTCATGGGTCACCAAATCTTGTGCACGATGGTTTTAAGAAAGTGTCGGGTAAAGAAAGATAATGTGGTGATAGCTGGAGATATTTTTATCTCACCAGCTATAAAAGACCGGTGTTCTTCTTATGTCCTGCTGCAGTTTAATACGGCCACACGACCTGAGCAGTGATCCTTGATCAGTCCTCTTTTTCTTGGAGGTTTAATGACTACAGACCCTTGGAGGAGATCCATATCTAGGTGGAGCAAGGGCAAAGCAGCGTATCTTAATGTAGCCAAACTATCGTCTTCATCCAGGCTGAGCTGAGATGGAGGAAAGATACATGGTGTGATGAGTTCAGCTTTATAAAGAGGAAGAACGAGAGATTGAGTAAGGTAGGCTTTGAGGTCTGAGGTCATTCAGTAGGGCTGGGCGATTATGGCAAAAATCTAAATCATGATTAATTGAACTTTTAACCTAGATTACGATTAATGAACGATTATCTCCACCCTTGATGAACAATTATGTATTTTCACAGTTTCTTTAGTTTAGTATTTTACACTGCTGCCCTCACACATGAGGATCTTTAGGGAGTGAAAATAAAGATGTTTTAAGGTGTGTCGCTGTGGTCTAGTTGACTTGATTAGAACTATGTAAAGATCATGGTTTGGGTTAAAATGAAGGAAGGAAAGACGGAGGAAGGAAGTGAGGAAGAAGGAAGGTAGGAGGGAGGGAGGAAGGAAAGGAAGTAAAGGAGGAAGGAAGGGAGAAAGAAGGAAGGTAGGAGGCAGGGAGAAAGGAAAAGAGGAAGGGAGGAAGGAAGGAAAGAAGGACAGAGGAAAGGAAGGAAGGGAGGGAGGAAGAAGGAAGGTAGGAGGGAAGGAGAAAGGAAAAGAGGAAGGAAGCTGTAGTTAATGTCTAGTTTACTTGATTAGAGCTATGTAAAGATCATGGTTTGGGTTAAAATCATCACTGGAGACACATTTTCTAATTCTTTGTTGTCATGGCAACAGTGAACAGCACGATTAACTGACATGAGCAAGATTAAGTCGATTCGAGTTTCTAAATGTTGGTTTTGATTATAATATATACTATACTTTAATGCTTATTAGTGAATACTGCAAATATATACAGTATGGGACAATGAAGTGAGATCACTAGAAATGACAGGTTACTATAAGTCATCATATATTGATATATTGTACATTTATGGAAGGATATACTTATGTTTCTTCTTTGCTGTTGCAGTGAAAATGAAAGAAACTCATAGTAACCCAAACACTCCTTACTGGTTTATACTGTGAAAAACTAAATAAAACAAATACAACAAAGAAGAAGAAGAAGAAAAGGAAAGAAAAGAAATAGAGATGTAAACCACATAATACTACATGGTGACATCTGGACTGTATAATTCAAACACTGCCCTCAAAAACACCCATCGGGACTAGTTAATTGCGTTTGTGGTTCGAAACAACAAACAAAAAAAGCCTGTAAATATATTATAGTACGAAATGTTATTATTATTATTATTATTATGAATACTGATTACAGGCTTATAGAAATAATTACAGCTGAATCATAAAAATAGTGGTAGCAGAGCATTACCAGCATTTTACTTATTAGGCATCAATAAATTGACTCCATGTATGAACATTATCTAAATTATTATCTTATTGTTTAATGTTCATTTATTCTCTCTTAAATGTCACATGAATGATTGCTGTTAATGAGCACAGTCTTTATGATATGATAATTAAACCATTTCCAGGCTAAAATAGATACTTCTGTGTAACATAATGTGGAGTGTAGCTATAGTAATAATTCATGATATTAATGAATCAGTAAATTCACAGAGCAATATGAATCAATAGGCAGTAATGAGGAGCAATAAAGCATTATCTGTGTGTGTACAATAGCAAGAGGGAGGGATATATAAAGAAAGAGAGTAAATTGTTGGACTTTTGATTCAGAGATGGTATTTACTGAGACTCCCACCGCTTGCACCGCTCTTCTCCTCCATTGACGGCCAATGACAAGCTTTAGAAAAGGAGCATTAAAAAGCCATTTGGACAGGGGGGCAATTTTAAGTCATTTTTTGCTCCACTATCTCTTTCATCCAAACTGCTCCACGACTGAGGTCTGCTGGCCATTAACACGTTTTTTTCCACCTGCATTCATGTCGTTATCGTTTAACTCAGTGGGGCTGGTATTAGGAGGGCTGGCAGGTAGAGACACACACACACACACACACACACACACACACACACACACACAAACACACACACACAAAAAGACACACACTTCCTTTTCTCTGTTGACTCCTTAACCTTCGTGTCATCCTCCCGGGTCAAATTGACCCCATCTGTTTTACTGTTCCTTCTTTCCTCCCTTACTTCTTTCATTCATTCATTCCTTCCTTCCTTCCTTCCTTCCTTCCTTCCTTCCTTCCTTCCTTCCTTCTTCTTTCCTTCCTACCTTCCTCCCCTCCTTCCTTCTTTCCTGCTCTCCTTCCTTCCTTCCTTCTTTCCTCTGTCCTTCCTACCTACCTTCCTCTTTTCCTTTCTCCCTCCCTCCTTCTATCCTCCCTCTGTCCTTCCTACCTCACTTCCTTCTTCCTTCCTTCCTTCCTTCTTCCTTCCTTCCTCTGTCCTTTTTTCCTTCTTTCCTCCCATACCTCTTTTCCTTTTCCCTCCCTCCTCCCTTTCCTTCCTTCCTTCCTACCTCCCTCCCTCCGTCCTTCCTTCCTCCCTTCTTCCTTCCTTCCTCTGTCCTTTTTTCCTTCTTTCCTCCCTACCTCTTTTCCTTTCCTTTCCTTTCCTTTCCTTTCCTTTCCTTTCCTTCCCTTCCCTTCCTTCCTTCCTTCCTTCCTTCCTTCCTTCCTTCCTTCCTTCCTTCCTTCCTTCCTTCCTTCCTCCCTCCCTCCCTCCCTCCTTTCCTTCCTTCTTCCTCCTTTCCTTCCTTGACTCGAGGACAACAGGAGGGTTAAGATTATATATCTAAACTTTTATATTTAATGACTTTCATCATACTGTGACAATATAACCAGATTTTCTTCATCTTGTTGCTTAAATTAATGATTCCAAACAATTTGCGATGACTTAATTTAAGCAACACCAACAACAAAAAAATAGTAATTACTTTCATGCATTAAAACAGTCTCTTAAATTAATGCATGAAAGTGAAAGAGAGTTTATTGCACTGAGCATTAAGTTGATGTTTTTCGTGAATATGTTTGTCATAATTATGAAAACAAACTAATCAGAACTTCATTAAGGATGAAACAATTTGTTGTTGGAGGATCTGTGAAATGTTAATTATATGAATCATCCCTAAAAGTTTTCCAAGCTTGTTTCATACGATTAAACTTCTGATTTTTAAAATGGTTCAACACATGATAACTCTAATGTGGCTCTTTTCTGACTAGACATTATCGCTGGTTATGATACTCAGTAACTCAATTATGTATTATTAAATGTCTTAATGTTCAATTTTGAAGTAATGATGCATCATATTTCCTTCATGCACACATATTCTAGGGAAATCTATTAATAGTTTGAATATTATCAGTAGTTAATGCTGCGTTGAAGGTTAAAACCTGAGGAAGACGCCCACTACTAGCTCAGAAATGTAACCCTCCTGTCGTCCTCCCGGGTCAAATTGACCCCGTCTGTTTTGACTTGTTCCTTCTTTCCTTCCTTCCTTCCTTCCTTCTCTCCCTCCTTTCCTTCCTCCTTCCTTCCTTACCTCCCTCCTTTCCTCCCTCCCTCCCTCCTTTCCTTCCTTCTTCCTTCCTCCCTCCCTCCTTTCCTTCCTCCCCCCTTTCCTTCCTTCTTCTTTCCTCCCTCCTTCCTTCCTTACCTCCCTCCTTTCCTCCCTCCCTCCCTCCCTCCTTCTTTCTTCCTCCCTCCCTCCTTCCCTCCTTTCCTTCCTCCCCCCTTTCCTTCCTTCTTCCTTCCTTCCTCCCTCCTTCCTTCCTTCCTCCTTTCCTTCCTTGACTCGAGGACAACAGGAGGGTTAACCGCTACTGGGTTAACTGACAGATGATGATGATGATGAAGACTGTTGTGATGTGATTCCTAGCTTTATCTATTACATTCAAACCATGAAATCACATTTTTTTGTAGCTTGAGGAAACTTTAGTGACCATACATGTAAGTGGACAAAAATTCTCACCATCCTAAAATGGTGAAAATCAGATTTTGGCTCATAGGGAACCATCTGGGGGTGCTACTGAGCTAGACTAGCACAGAGCCATGCCCCCATGCCCCCTCCCCCTTGTTAAACCCCTCCCTCCCAAACTCCCTGACTCAACTTTGGCTGATGAAGGGACAGGCGGAAGGGCAATGTTTCATTACTTGATAATAAATAGAAGAAGAAGAAAAAAAAAAAGGACACGAGCTGGGAGCTTTGGAGAGAAAGAGTGACAAAAAGTGGAGACAACACTGAAGAATGGACACAGAGAACGAGAAGCAAGCGAGCAATGTGCTACAGTGAGGCGAGGCAGGGAAATTGCCTTGCCCTGTCTGCCACCCTTTGCCCAGTTATTAATGACCTGTGACTGCAGGGTTGGTGCAAGCAGCGAGCATCCCAGCCCGCGCTGCTCTGGGATAATCTGCATCCCACTGCCATATTCTTCACTAAGCACTAGCTGACAAGGCCCATACTTCACTTTAAATTGGGCCTTCCAGATCCATTAGGGTCTGTATGTGGGCATGCCTAAAAGTCTGGATCAGACGCCGAACGGAAAAACAGAACAATAAATAAAAGAAAAACAATGTCACGTTGTGTGGAATAAATGACAAAGTTATTGTTTTTAATATTCAATACAACACATTTGCTATTTGATTGTGTAAATAATTTTAGAAAGGCGAGTCACACGGGGTTGCACATCAGATGAATTGCAGCAATCAATATGAATTTCTGTTCTTTTTTTACCCCCCCCCCCTCTCTCTTCTCTGTTTTTTGATTGCATGCTACAGTACTGTATCCCTCCCTGTCTGCAGCAATAGAAGGGCAGAAGGTAAATTGGCTTCAGCAATCAGGATCCATTAAGCTCCGTTGCAATAGTCGATTCTGCGTCTGCCACTGAGTTCACCAGCAGAGTGAGGAATATAATTTCACGATAATATAGCTTCATGTGTTTTTTCTCCATTAAAAAAAAAAAAAAGAACGCACAGTGAATTCTGTTGGGAAATGTGAAGGAGACAATCAGCTGTTATTGATACTGTTAATGCTAGACGTAAATCCAACGGCTTCAGGCCTGTAATTGAATTCATTTCGAAGCTTGTGTCTAACCATATGGTCACTAACAAATGACAGAAATACACACTGACATACACATGTGGGCACATATGTGGGCCCAGCAGTGTACTCTGTGTGTGACGCCGGGGCTCAGACTACAGGAGTTTTAAAATCCCAACTGACTTTAAAATCGTGTTGGTTGCATCACACACAAAAAGGAGAAACTTTAAATAAGTTCTTCTCTCTTATCTGAAACATGCACACACTACAAGATGTGAAAATAATGGTGCATCACACACTACAGGATATTATTAAGATTACTGTGCCAGAGGGAGCGATGCACCACCTCACACAATCTCACAGGAAAGCAGATGTAAACAGCTCGTCTCTTTGTCTGTATGATTAACGTGTTTTATGGAAAAGTTATATATGCTGTCGGTGTTCTCGCCACATATTGAAAAGCCTTTCCTCCATCTCAGCTGAGAAACACACTCATACAGCAGCTTGTTGTATTTCTTCATAGTCACCATTTCACTCACTTCCATCTCTTTGTAGATTTATCTTTCACACTTGCTATTGAGGGTCATTCTCTGGAAAGTAGTGACACAATCATCCAGATTTGAGCTCAAACTAATTACCTGGGTGGCCTCAATGAGTCTGTGAGCAGTTTTGGCGGTATACGTTTGGATCTGTAAACCTCTCATATTACCAAATGTCAGGGCCAAACATCGGTACCCACCATGGACCCAGACCAGATTCCTCCTCTGATTATCGAGAGGGGTGAATCAAGGATAAATCAGGCCTAAAGCTCCTGTAGCCTGAGCTTGACATTAGAGCATAATCTACTTTTCATCTTCACCAGCTGCACCTCCACCAGGAATCTGCAGCCATGATAACGCTGTTTGGTGATATGCCTCTTGAAGTCAGTCGAACAGCCTGTGAGCTCTGATGTTCTGTGCGGCCGTGGTGACGAGCCAAGTAGAGATTGAACATTGGTCGAGATGCGAGCGAGCCAGGTTCGGCGGCTCAGCTGGCCAAAACGAGACACACGAGCAGCTATTTAACCTCCGCCTATACGTGTGTGTGTTTCAATGGAAGTTGACAGGAGAGAGGTATCAGTAGCAAACTGCCAACGCCCCGCTGTGCAACTGGAACCTGAAGAGACTGCCAACCCGTTCAACCTTTAATTAGCCTGTGGACAGGTGAGCCGTTCCAAAAATGGCAAACACTGATTCAAGCAGTCTTCTCTCATTAACGTACACTCCAAAAAACTTCATGCACAAAGAGAACACGTGTACATAATCCACGTGTAAACAACTGAACGTTTTAACCGTGTGAGTGAAATGGATGAACACATTTTGGTAATATTAAATCTCTATTGGCAGCAGTCTTACATCACCTTGGCTGCCTGCAGGGAAGTCAGTTTGTCAGGAAGGAGCAACATCATAAGACGGCGGATGAAATTTAGCAAGTCCAGCCCGAGGACAGAGCTTTTCTGAGAATGTACTGCCACCATCCAAGCAATATTTTACCCATACTGTCTTCCTATCTCATCTGGCACTCGAACATTACCGAAGAAGTGCAACAAAAACATGAACAATGTGATTTTTGCTATCCTCTAGGTCTCATGATGGGTCGACATATGTGGCTTCTCACATCTTAGGGGAAAAGGTTTGGTGTGACATTTCAAAATATCTCAAGCTATTGCTATTTTTAGGGCCATGCCAATGTTAAAACTTTATTTAAAAGGAGTCACAGCTATTTTCTTATTAGTTGCTTGGGATCTAGGAAGTGGCTCATTAGGAGAGAAGGCCAACCCCTCAATTGGTGTGGATGCTCCTTTATAAATAGAGCTCTGAGCATTCAGTCACTTTCACTCCGCTCTGAGAAGCTGGGTTTGTTTAAGCTTTGGTTTCCACATTTTGGTACATGGTACGGTCCGAGGATCATGTTCTTTCTAAGATTACTGAAAAATACAGACACACTGGATAAGAATACCTGGCAGGGCCCCATATCGAGATCATATATTGTTTAGGTTACATCTTATATTACTATATATGTTGTTCACGCTCGGTCGCCATCACATTTGTATCTATCATCCATGCTGTCTGATGATCTGAGCTCGCATTAAACATGCATTAAGAAAGAACTCCTGATTTGCTTCATCTTTGTATCTTCAAGATCATCACAGAAACATCTGCTCTCACATATTTAATTTAATTTATTTAAATGTATTTTTGCTAGTTTAAAAAGTCATGTGTGGTCTCCATATTTTGTTTTACCTTCCTGAGTTTGTAATTTTACACAAGGTTTGATCCTTAAAACAAAATTCATGAACTGTAACTTTGTTCATTTCTTAACATTAACTGAGAGAAAATGCACCAATAAAAGGAATCAACAAACCTACTAGTTCCCCCCAAGCTTCTAGTCTCTGCTTATCGAACAACTGTGTTTTGCGTCTATTTTTTATTTTTTTAAATTTGCACTCGCAATCTGTGTGCAATTAGCACCTAAGTGACTAAAGCTGCAGCTCGTGGATTATGCTGCTAATTGTAAACCCGTGCAGCTTCTTGCACGCAAGAACAAACAAACAAATGCACAATTACATCTAGTGAGAGGAGAAGTGGTGAACAGCATTAATGTGCATGATGGATTCTTTTCATCTGGATTCAAAGAGACTTGCTGTCAAAAAGAGATTGCTTTTGTTGCTTTGTAATGGGTAGTCTAAATGTGAAAACTGCCATTTCCTTCACCCCCAGCACACTCCAATTAAACTAAAAGTAAGTCTTTGCCCTTGGAGCTAGCGCTTCATACAAAGCAAGCAATGTTACCTCTAATTCTATAGTTCTATAAGTACAAAATACGAAATCTTGATCCAGGATTTAAGGAGTTTCAATCTGCTCCATGTGATTGTTAGACCTAAAAGAAACTCACATCGTTCACATCTTAAGAGACCAGCTCAGACCCCTTCTGGCTTTGGTATCGTAAGACCGTCAAGCACACAGACTTGACAGCTCTTTATCCGTATCCTGGTAGGATGGATTTGCCTTGCCACAATAAGTCAATATGAGAAAGAAGGGCTGATACCAGAGTTGGTGCCAGAGTTGTCAAGTACTTGTGAGCATTAAGCCAGCTCTTTCCCTCCTCGCCTTTCATACGGTGTGAATTCAACATGATGTGTCCTGAGACTCTCATTCTTCTCTTCCCAACTCCGTATAGGAATGTCGGGATGGAGATGCATGCAGGCAGAGACACAAATGTGAAAATGAAGAGCACGAGGAGGAACACACAGAAGAACATGCAAACAGGAAAATGCACCGCGAATCGTGCCAGCATGTCTTCGGAGAACTAGCTACCTATATATGAACACCAGAGGGGTAAAACTACATTAAGCGATTACTTTTATGGCCACTTGGGGGCAGCAGAACAATTAACAGAACATGTATTATTATATCATCACCTGTTAGGAAACAATAAGCTGAAATTTGCTTTAAACCTCCATAAAGAGGAGCTGCGGTCGAGTGATTATTCTCTGTAGTTTCATTACTAAGAACGACATCTCTGACACTGCCATTTAATTAATTGTTAATATAAATAAAAGATCGATTATAGTTGCTTTAAATGTGACCTACTGATGGGTGTGCCTTACGATGACATCATAAAGAAAAGGTAAATTACGTATGTTTTAAAGGTATGATAAATATCTCCTTTTCGTTATCAGATTCTGCATTCAAAGCCCCTCTGTGGAAGATTTAAAAATTGGCAAATAGCAAAATGATCCCTCAACCCTATTCCCAATAGGTCTAAAAGTAATAAAGAAACATCATCAACATTTTCTAATTTTCTAAAAACATATGCCATAGTCTTCTGAGACACGTGAAGTGTCAAGTCATTCGAGATAATTCCAAGTCACCAGTTTTAAAGTTTATTAAAAAATCATATTACTAAGGATTTCAGGTCTTAATGCTGCCTAATAAAGTAACAAAGCATTCAGACATTCTTCTTTAAAAGCTGTCGAAAGTGTTTATTCAAATCAGATTAATCAGATTATTGTGATTTGTTTAAGTGCCTTAATTGACTGTTGTTTACATGGCCTCTAAAGACCATGTGAACGATACTGAATGATGCCTGTAAGTCATGAACAAACCTCTTTAATAGAGCCGTAAAACCCTCTTAGGGAGGAGTTGAGTGTGGATTATTTTGTATGATGGATCAGCAAAGTATTTAGAGTCAAGTAAATAAAGTCTCAGATTAGTCTGAAGTCCTCATTTTTGTTATTTAAGTCTAAAGTCTACAGCTTGTTTAGCTTTAGGTTTGTATTACTGTTACTTTGTCTGCTGTTTAGTATTTGACCACATCTTATTATTTCCAAAAAAACCCCACATCCTGTATTTGAGCTTATTTTCTCTCAACTTCTCTGAATGATGATGACGGTGGATATAACTACATGAACAGATTTGTGTGAAGTAGTGAGTATTGATTCTCAACTTGCTTAAAAGGTCAGCTTGCATTCACATTCATACTCAACAACACTTAATTCTATGGTCTGTCTCTTATTTTTGTTTTCTGTTGTATCACTGAGAGAGTGAAGCATACATTTCTTATTTAACCCTTCTGTTGTCTTTGAGTCAAGGAAAGGAAGGAAGAAGGAAGGAAGGGAGGGAGGAAGGGGGGAAGAAGGGAGGAAAGGAGGGAGGAAGGAAGGAAAGGAGGGAGGGAGGAAGGAAGGAAGGAAGGAAGGAAGGAAGGAAGGAAGGAAGGAACCCTCCTGTTGTCTTCTAGTCAAGGAAAGGAGGAAGAAGGAAGGGATGGAAGGAAGGAAGGGAGGAAAGGAAGGATGGGAGGGAGGGAGGAGGGAAGGAGGACAAAGGAAGGAAAGGAGGGAGGGAGGGAGGGAGGGAGGGAAGGAGGGAAGGAAGGAAGGAATGGAAGGATGGGAGGAAGGAAAGGAAAGAAAGAAGGGAGGAGGGCAGGTAGGGAGAGAGGAGGGAAGGTAGGAAGGAAAGGAGGAAGGGAAGGAAGGAAGGAGGTAGGGGGAGGCAAGAAAGATAAGGAGGGAGGGAGGAAAGAAGGAAGGGAGGAAGTGAAGGAAGGGAGGGAGGGAGGGAAGGGGATGGAAGAAGGAAGGGAGGAAAGAGAGAGGAAGGAAAGAAAGGAATGGAGAAAGAGGGAGGAAGGACAGACGGAAGGAAGCAAGGGAAGAAAGAAGTAACAGTCAACATTGCTCTCCTGCTCAGAGTAACATTATTTTAACATTATTTTAACTCCAAGGTGACTGAATTGCCCTTGCCTCAGCAGTTGACCCGTGATAAAAGCAGGAAAAGCTTATACCAATCGTACATTTTTATGCTTCTTTTTATGCCGTATGGATTGAAATATGCAATACAACATGAAATACAGGGGTTTTATTCTCGAGGAAATTGGACTTGCATGATTACAGCAATGTTATCATCTGTGGCGCACACAAACCTGCCGAGCATGAAATCAGATCTCATAAAGATAGTGTAAATTAAATTTGTCTTCAGATTTAAATCTCTAAATCTCTCTCTGTGTGTGTGTGAGTGTGTCTACAGGGTGTGATATGATGCATGCGCTGTAGAATATGCTGATCCCGACTCTGCCTCACAGTGTCGTAAAAAAAAAAAAAAAAAAAAACCCGCCTCGGCTCCCCGGGCCCCTTCGATTCGAGAATATGTTTTCAATGTGGCCAAGAAGACAATGATTGCAGAAGGGCTATGTACTGTACTGTAGATGATGAAAGGTTGTAAAGAAAGAGATAGAGGTAGGGCAAAAAGAGAGAGAGAGAGGGGGGGGGGGGGGGACACCACTCAAAGGGAATATATTTACAGTCTAGTCTGCATCAGTACCGTGAAGTTCCTGAGAATGGGTAGTGCCAATCAGCAGCATCCCACTTTAAAACAACAAAAGATGTCTCGTCAACAAAAGCAGCTTGAACTCAGTTTCTTCTGCATCTCGCCAGTGAAAGAAGATTTGACATACTGTATGTAACAACAATAAGCCTTTGTTGCTCTTTGATAGATTCGGAGGGAAGAGGGGGGAGGAGGGGGGGACCTAAACAAATCTTTGATCTCCAACACATCCTATCGAGCAAGCGAGGTGACGAGCTCAGCGTTTGAGTTTTGTCAGCATCTTAAGAGCTAAATGCACATCAGTGACTTGTGTGTAACCCCGCTGTCTAACCTCTGAGGTTTTCCAGCAAACTTCTTTTACATGAGAGCTTAAAATCTTTATGAGGAGTTTGTTTAAGATCTAAGTTATGTCTGACTCCTAGCTTTTTAACCCTCTTTGAGCTGAATGTGGTGTAAAATCATCATGCTGTGTCATCCTTCCCCGACTACATCCAAGATCAAAAGAGGCAAAGTGATTCTCTGTTTAACATTTTGGTCTTTGGCACAGCAGCCTGGGCCAGAAAAATCAATAAAACCTTTATATCCCTCTTTTAAAAACCTGATTAAGTGCTAAAATGATTTGTTAATTAATCAGCAAATCTGGTAATAGATCAACTCCTTAAACATTTTAATGGTGAAACCATAGACTGTACAAAAGAAATGGACGTAACATCCGTGATGTCACCCATTGGTTTGTGGACTGCTGCTTGGATGCCAATAGTTTTCTATAGTTTTAGGCAGCGCCATCTTTAAAATTTCAGGTGCATGCTGGGAAAAATAAAAACACAGATTCCACTTATATGGGCATGAGGCGGGGTCATGGGCCGAGCGGGGAGGTTGCTATGGTTGCAAGGGCTGGATCTCGAGGACATTGGTCAATCAACCTGTCAATCAGGACGTAGCCACGCCCTAATGCATACCCTGCTTTATCGTCACATATAAAATCAGGGAGGCCAAAATGTCCCAAATGAACATCATACTGCATTGAAGAAGGCTTTAAACTAGCGATTGAGACCATAAACACATTTTGAAAACGTTTACTGAGGTTAGAAATCAAGTAAGAAGTTGGTGAATTCTCCATTGACTTGTATAGAGACGGTCGCCCCCTGGTGGCCTTTTGATAGAATGCAATTCTAAGTTACTTCCGCGTTGGACTCATATCAGAGGACCAGAACTCCCCGCCTGGGTGAAACTCTGGATTACAGTCATTAATAACACCTTTTTACATTCAGTGGCTACTTAAAAACTTCAGATTAGGGAAGGACTGTTCATTATTCCATCAAATGAAAATATTCAAGGATTCCTGCAAAACTGAGCCTGGTATTCCTGGTATTTTATGAAACTTTAGGATATCCACCAAGCTATTAACAAACAAAGTTGTGCAGATTTGAAGCTTTTTTTTGTGTCTGTACAGCATTAAATTGTAACTTTTTAAGGTTTTTCTTCTCCAATGTGTTCATTCCTATTAAATTCATCAATGTAACTTCAATTAATCGAAACAAATTCATAGATTAATCATAATAGTAATAATTCGATCACCAGCTTCCCTTCTCCCTTTCTTTGTCCTGGATTTGTCTGATCACGTCCACGTTATATAACCATGTCTGTCATTTTATTACTTGTCTCAAAAGCTTTTCTTCTGTGTTGTTTTGCAGTTATTAAAGCGCAGTTTTGTAGAGGTGTTATGAATTGTTTAAATAATAAGTTATATTACCTCTTGTTTTGTTGTAAAAGACAAACATTTCTCTCTTTTTGTGCCTTGCTTCGTGTCTCACTCCCTCTCTGTGTTTCTATGCAGCCGTCGGAGTCATGACTCTCGTTTTTTCCCCCTCAGACACTCAGAGACAGCGTGATTGCCCAACTCAGAAGACATGTCCACTTTCATCCAGTCTCTCTCTCTCTCTTTCTCTCTCCTCCTCTTCACTTACACCCTTCCCTTCCCTTCCCTGGAGGCTTCATCATGCCAGAGGTCCTTGGCAGCACTGGTTTTGCCCTGATGGTGAATCTTTTAAGCTGGCACAATTCAAGCATCAGTCCATCTGAGGCCCATGCCACTTAGTGTTAGGAGATGAGTTGGACAGAGAACTGTAGGCTGGGGAGAACGGATGAGGTCTGACGCTTGGACAAGATGCGTGTTGAGGAAAGGATGGCACGGAGGAGGTTAGAAAGAGACAGATGGGGGCAAGAGGAGGGCTGTCTTTAGGGAAATTTGGAATAGGGAACATGGATGTCAACACGGAGGCATACTTTAGCACGAGACAAAAAGGTAACCCGGGAAATTAGGATTTGATGAGCTGCGAGCAAAGGAGTCAAGGGGAGAGATGCTTTGACAAGATTATTTGACGAGGAGGAGGAGGAGTAGGAGGAGGAGGAGGGGGGTGATGAAAGAAGAGGAGGCCACAATCGGCCACTCTTCTTTTCTAACTTTGCACTTACCAACTTTTTGAAGCAGGAAGTAGTTGAATAAAAAAAAAAAGAAGAAGAAAGAAAGAAAGAAGGTGTTGTTACAGGAGAGGAAAAAAAGGAATCAATTGACTGTATGACATTGTGTATTGTAGTAGAGAAGAAAGAACAGGGACTTTGTCAGAAATAAAGTAGGTATAGTCGAGAGAGAGAGAGATCGAAGCCAGCGAGAAGAATGACCTGAAAGTGGGTCGATCGATTCGTACTATTAGAAAATGAATTGAGGATAGAGATTTTGGGTGAGAGTTAGAGAAAGAAGCAAATAATAGATGAATGAGATCAGTAATGAATGAGGGGAAAGTGTTTCGAGCTAAACCGAAAGGTGTTGGCGATGTGTCAGGGGTTCAGTATAGCGGAGGAGGGGAGGGTGGCGGGGGGGGCTGCCAAAAAGTGAAAAGACTACTTTCTTTTCTCTTCCTTGTCCCTCATGGCTCAGTAATGACTTGGTAACTCCAAAACAATTTATATGGAAATTCACCTGAAAGAGTCATGTCCATTAGTCGACTAATAATCAGTAACAGTGACTTAGGCGAGAAAACCAATTTAAGGTTATGATTAAGATTTGGTTCTTGGGTTTGTTAGAGGGACAACTCTGTTTCTTGGTGTTGAAACTCATTTTTTTTGTTTTACCCCTGGAGTTACACGGAGCATTGTTAAGCCTTCAAGGTGCAACAAATAGTTACGATCCTAGAATTGTTTCTTTTATTCCTCTATATAGAAAGACGGGGCATGTAGCTAGTTTCTATAATTTCCTAACATGGATGGTCTAAAAGGTCTGTTTCCTCTCTAGCAGAAAGACTCACCTCTGCTCCTTGGAACAAACTACCAGAAGACCTGAGATCAGTCAATGAAAACTTAAAACCTTTCTCTTTTATCAGACTTATAGTATGACTAGTCAGTTTTTATACATAATATGGTAACACTTCATTTCACAGGTAATAGGTCCTCATAATTTAAAAACTACTTCTTCTTCCTTACTGGGCAGTTGTACTCAAATCAAAGTAAACTTCCATTAATCACTTTATTAACCCTCCTGTTGTCCTCGAGTCAAGGAAGGAAGGGAGGATGAAGGAAGGAAAGGAGGGAGGGAGGAAGGAAGGAAGGGAGAAGGAAGGAAAGGACGGAGGAAGGAAGTAGGGAAGGAAGGAAGGAAGTGAGGAAAGGAAAGAAGGGAGGAAGGAAAGGAGGAAAGGACGGAGGAAGGAAGGAAGGAAGGGGGAGGGAGGGAGAAAGGAAAGGAGGAAGAAGGAAAGGAGGCAGGAAGGAAGGAGGGAAGGAAGGAAAGGAAAGAAGGACAGAGGAAAGAAGGAAGGTAGGGGGAAAAAAGAAAGAGAGAAGGAGGGAGGGATGGAGGAAGGAAAGAAGGAAGGGAGGAAAGAGAGAGGAAGGAAATGAAGAGAGAAGGAGGGATGGAGGAAGGACAGACGGAAGGAAAAAAGAAGGAAGGAAGGAAGGAAGGAAGGAAGGAAGGAAGGGTCAAAACTGACGGGGTCAATTTGACCCGGGAGGACAACACAAAGGTTATTATTCTTATTGGAAGTGCACCAATTGAACTTTGTCTCAACTCTGCCTTAAATGATCTGGTCCTTTATATGAACCCTCCTCTGATTTACAGTCTCAAATTAGGTCTTTTTTCTGGGGGGGGGGGGGGTCATAATAAATCTTAGGACCTTGGGAGAACAGTTAAACATATAAAAACCTATAGTACCTAATATGGTAAAACGTTATTTCACAGGTCAGTAATTCCCTCCTTTCAGACGACACTGAGTTTAAATAATTGGATGAGTTTTAAAACTATTCTTCTTCTCTTCTGTGCTGTTGTTCTCAAATCATAGTAAACATTCATGCATTATTACTTTATTAATGGAAGTGTTGAATTGTGTGCTTGCCTAACAAACAAAACAAATTACTTCTATAATATAATAATATTATAATAATTATAATAATTCCTTCTTCCTCCCTTCCCCCTTTCTTTCCTTCCTTCTTCCTCCCTTCCTTCCTTGACTCCAGGACAACAGGAGGGTTAAAAGAGAAATTACATAAGGCATCCCTCCTAACCAGCCATGTTTAAAAGTAATAACAGTGTAAACATAATGTCTAATGTCAACTGTTTCCGTTTGACATTTGACAAATTGTCGGAGTGATGAGGACGCTAGCAGTTCTTAGCCACCGATACGTTCAGGTCGGCAGGTTAGTGTACAAACAAAGCGACGGGTGTCACTTCACTGAACAGCAATGTTGTTCTAACAAGGACAATTACCCTAATACTTCCTTGAAATTAAAAACCTCATTACAGAGACTTAATTAATGATCTGGAAAGTAAAGGATATTAACAAAGAGCATAGCGGTGATAGCGGTGTTGGTGCATTTTTGCTGCATTTAATCTACATGTCTCATTTATGGCATGCTCTCTCCTCTGCAATCAAGTAGAAAATGTCACAATGTCATAATGAGAAACTTTAATTTTGTATTACCGCTGAGTGTTTTTTGACATTGGACAAAAGCGAGGTGAAAATCCCTCCTTTTTATGGTAAATTGTGCTATTACACCATATGACTTGTTAGTTAAAAAAAGGAGCCACTGATAAGCTATTGTACTGCCAAAAACTTTAGCGCCTCAGTGACAAGGTTGCATTTTTTATTTTTTTTTATTTTTTGAATGAGCTGAGAGGAGAAAAAAAAGGAAATTAATATGGTAGATAGCGAGCGGTGAGGACAGAAGTTAGGGGCAATTTGTGTTTTTCCTTCAACTACATGACATTGGGAGGACCATGTCTGAGGGAGATAAAGAAATGGGAGAAGTGTCATTAGTGTGGGGGAGGAGAGAGGGTATTTGAAAAAGTGGTAAATAGAGGAGAAAATGGAAAGGTAATATGAGGACAAAAATTATGAGTTTTTATGCAGAGAGGAATATAACAGACTCTTATAGACCAGTTTTACACAACATAAAAAAAGAAAAAATGAGGATTGTCTGGAGTTAATATAATCCTGTAATCCTAAAGGTTGGAGGGCGAGGGCGGTGTATTTTTTAGTAGGCTATACTTCACACTTCGCTATACACAATGATCGATATGACTGATGGTAAGAAGAGAAACCAATCCGTCACTGCAATGCTGCTCCAATGATTAACAGCATCTCTGGAGAATATATGCATATTTCAAAAAGGGTGATATGTACTGTAGCATTTCTACCTTGGAAAATATTTGTATCTCAAGACAAACAGAGCAGAATTCAATTTAAACTGCTTGAGTGCTCCTATAATAGTCGTCAGGCTAATATTATTACATATTAGTCTGTCTTGCAGGATGTTTGCATGGCAAGAGCTGAGCTTTTTTTTGGTAGTGAGAACACGTACAGTAAATGTCTGTGTAAAGCTGAGAACATTTGATTTTTCCTCCAGTTGCTTTATTAATACAAATCAGTACTCTGAGAGAAGAGTAAATGCTTCTCCTGTTGAACCTCATCAGTATGATCTAAGAAAATATGACCCCTCAGTTTCCCTTCAGTTTTACTTTTACACTTTCAAAGATAATGGGAGATGTTTGCTGCGGGTTGGGGGAATACTACTTACTCGGATCAGACAGGATGGAGTCGGTCTTCGGTAGAAATTGGTCACAGCGGATTCCTTGGTAGCCTTCTCGACACCTAGTGGAGAAAAAATAAAGAAAAGTAAATCATCAGTAAACGAGGCTGGTTGCTCTGCTTCGGAACAAATGTAACTATAACTGATGCAAATGCAAGAGCGGCACATTAAAAGACCTCCTGTGTTGAGACAAATGTAAGTACAGTACAGCGAGGCTTTGTGGAAGAGAGAAGAAGAAGTGAAAAAAAAAAGTGCAAGGTAAGGCAAGCTGAAGAAATTAATGGTGTGGTAATCTTTAGGGGCCAGAAAAAGCCTGCACTAGTAAAGGACACATCTGTCTTCTCAGCCAAAATCACAAATTGGGGCTGCAGTAAAGAAGTAAGAAGGGAGCATCCAGTCCCAATTAACTGAGACCCTGTAACCTTTTCACTGTGTGCTGCTAAATGAGTTTCAGGTTCTTTGCCTGGTTTTAGACAATCTTCCCAGAAACACACCAACCCGATGAATCCAAACCTAAAAGCTACATTTATTAGATTTCCTTCATACTCTCAGCACCTCAAGCCTGGAGCCACTAAGAGGAAGCCATTATGGAGAGTGCTCCGTTAATTGAAGACACTTTTCATTGTTTCTGTACAATGTAGATCCTCAAACTTTCAAGAAAAAATATGGAAAGGTTCACCTTTTGAATTTTGATTGGCACATTTACGAAAGTGCCAATCAAGCGATGATCATTAAATCACCAACCAAAGTTTGAAATGTGCTCGTGCTGAGGAGGATGTGTTTTTAATTAAGTTCAACTCAATACATATATCCTTATCAACATTTACAAGTATACTGAAAGGGGGGAGGGAAGGAAGGAAGGAAAGGAGGGAGAGAAGGAAGGTAGAAGGAAGGAAAGGAGGGACGGAAGGAAGAAGGAAGGAAGGAAGAAGAAAGGAAAGCAGGAAGGAAGGAGGAAGGAAAGAAGGGAGGGAGGAAAGAAGGTAAGCAAGGAAAGGAGGGAGAGAAGGAAGGAAGGAAGGAAAGGAGGAAGCAAGGAAAGGAGGAAGAAAGGAGGAAGGAAAGGAGGGAGGAAAGAAGGTAAGGAGGGAGGAAGGAGAAAGGAAAGGAGCGAGGAAAGAAGGTAAGCAAGGAAAGGAGGGAGAGAAGGAAGAAAGGAAGGAAAGGAGGGAGGGAAGGAAGAAGGAAGGAAGGAAGAAGGAAGGAAAGGAGGAATGAAGAAGGAAAGAAATGAGGGAGGAAAGAAGGTAAGGAAGGAAAGGAGGGAGGGAGGAAAGAAAGAAGGAAGGAAAGGAGGGAGGGAGGAAAGAAAGAAGGAAGGAAGGAAGGGAGGAAGGAAGGGAGGAAGGGAGGAACAAGTCAAAACAGACGGGGTCAATTTGACCCGGGAGGACGATATGAAGGTTACATGTGCCAATCAAGCGATGATCATTAAATCGCCAATGAAAGTTTGAAATGTGCTCGTGCTGCTCTTCAGAAATTGTGAGGAGGATGTGTTTTTAATTAATTTCAGCTCAATACATACATCCTTATCAACATTTACAAGTGTAACTGTGGCTTACAGGGCACGGAGGAAAAGCACGGAGGCTAAGATGCCAGATTGCAGTATAAAGCCTAATTGGATGCCTCAGTTGGTTTGGATATCAATCTTTGCCTCTGGTCATTTGTACTTTGCTTGCTGTTGTTTTTTTTTCCTGTTCCTCTTGAGGGAAAAATGCAAGTCTCATAAATGTAAATAACACACAAAGTTCACCCACAGTAGCAGAATCTTGTGCCGCCTTTCCAAATCACTAACTCTCAACCTGCATCCCAGTTCATCCCTGCTTTACTCATGTAGCTTTGTTTCATTGACTCTCCAGGAATTAATCCGTACATACTCTGACAAGCTGACAGCAGAGCAAATATACAAATCCCAGAGCGGCCTCTATACTTTTGGAAACCCCCCAACCGAGAGAACATCTACGTCCACATAGACAAAACACCGGAGCTGTGCATAGAGATCAAGCTTACAACATGATGTTGTGTGGCATATCAAAGATTAAGCTGCATGCTGAATGGTAATGGCTACCCCTCTTTTTTGTCTTTCATCTACAGTGAGTGATTTTTAATTATTAAATGAACCGCATTGGGGGGGGGGGGGGATGCACTCGTCTGTGCCATGCCAGTGTTGTGCAAAAAGAGCTTCTTCATTGTTGGGAGAGGAAAGAGGGCAAATATGTTGAGACTAGACAACAAAAACACAATGACATAAAGGGAAATATTCAAGTTAACCCTCCCTCCTTCCCTCCCTCCCTCCCTCCCTCCTTTCCTTCCTTCTTCCTCCCTTCCTCCCTCCCTCCCTCCCTCCCTCCTTCCTTACCTCCTCGCTTCCTTCTTTCCTCCCCATTACCGTTTTTCTTTCCTTCCTTCCTCCTGCCCTCCTCCCTCATTCCTTCTTCCTCCCTTCCTCCTTTCCTTCCTTCCTTCCTTCCTTCCTTCCTTCCTTCCTCCTGCCTTCCTTCTTCCCTCCCTACTTTCCTTCCTCCCTTCCTTCCTTGACTCGAGAACAACAGGAGGGTTAAAGAGAAATAAAAATACTTGACTGTGGTCATAATTCATGCATGAAAGGGTTAAATACCTAAAAATTGTACATTACCTCACATACATTCATGGTTGTAGCTTAACTGCAGTCTAAATGCAAATCACACCTTAAAAACTCAATCGCCGACATTGTATTCAGTGGAGAGCAGGTCAGATTTGTAAAAAACGCCGGTTGTCATAGCAACTTAAGGGCATATTTTCTGAGCATTAAGTGCGTACAGTATGTTTTTTCCTCATTATACGCATAAAGGCTTTAAAAACCCTCATTCATCACAGCAGATCACCTTGATGACAGGCAACAATTGCATCAGCCTCTCTGCTGACGAGGCCTCTACAATCTCATCATTTGTCAGTGTCTCAGTATTGCTGTGTCTCCTTTCAAGTTTGTTGATCTCAGCTCTTACTGTAGCGATGTGCACAGTGCCAACTTATGTGCTTGTGTGTGGGAGCGAAAAGAGAGAGAACAAAACAAACAAGCCAAAACAAACACAGTCACCTTGATTTACAGATACGGGTTTGTTGGGGAATCTCATTTTGAAATCTCGGCTGAAAAGTAGCTTAAAGTGGCCATTTACAGTCCAAAACTTCAACACATCTTCCAAAAACAGATGTTACCATTCAGGTTCAAAGTCTAACAAGAGCACAGGTCACTTAAAAACACAGATGGAGTTTTTTTACTATGCTTAAATGTGAGGTCATTTAATATCTCTCCATGCCATTGTGACCTATGAGCTGACTAAAACTTTGACAGGAAGTAACCTTAGTCACACTGAGCGCAGGGGAAGACGATAATTAAAAGAATAGAGGCTTAACACGGTGACAGTGTCTGTGTGTAATGCTCATTATAGGGAGGACTGTGGAAGTTAGAAGAAGGGAGCGTACAGTACAGTACAGCAGTGATTAAAATAAACGCTCTAGCAAAAAAAAAAAAAAAAAAATGGAGGCGACAGAGAACATAATACAATACAACCATGCACAAACAAGCATACATAGCCCCCCTGTTGTGTGGCCATGAGCGCTACAAAAACTGTTGTAATATCCTTCTTTATCGTGTCTACTACTTTGTATTGTGTTATAAAGTTATTGTAACCCACAAACTCTTGCTTCTTCTTCTTCTCTTCTCCGCCTTTTTTTGTTCCCGGCAGAGATCAAAAACACATCGCAGAGTGTTGCTTCAAAAAAGCTTGGAGGAGTGAATCTAAGAATGGTTGAGAGACTGTTGGAGGGTTTTTTGAAGAGTTGCATGCCTTCTAATTAGCGCCACAGTCATTAATTAAAAGAGAACAGGAGGAAATTGCATGTGCGTGTATTGTGCATGTGTGTGTGTGTGTGTGTGTGTGTGAGAGATAGAGAGAGAGAGAGATAGAGAGAGGGAGAGAGGGAGCATGGCTATGTGTGAATCTCTCACAAATGTACAAAGAGCGAAGAGTAGGGGATAAATATAAACATGCCGCCTAGAGGGGTGAAGAATTTCTGAAAAGTTTTCAATGTATGTGGGAAAACATGATATTTTTTTCCTCAGAGCTGTGATCTAAGAATTCCAGCTGAAGTTTTATAGCTGAAGTAATACAGCACGCCCAGATTCGGAGTCTTTGAAAAGATCACAGTGAAACCAATTCTGTTCGGCTCCATCGACTTTTCATTGACAAATAACTTAAGAACATTTCAGTCTAATTCAGCGTCACTCAACATCACTGGGTTGTCGTTACATCCACGCACTTATTAAAGAGGAACATATGCACATGTATAGGTCCATGTGTTTATAATATGGGGCTCTACTGGAATATCGTTGCATAATCTACAGTAAATAGTTCAAAATGAGCTCACCAGGCCAACTTCAGGGAGCTGCCCCTCGGCCGACTTCCGGCAGCTCAGGAGATTATGTAAACAGACAACAGCAGTACATCCATACATGTTTGAACCTGAATCAGATTCAAAATATGGGGCGCAAACAACGCAATGAACCACCTCAGAAACAAAGGCTGCAGAATGAATGAACAGCTGTTTGCAAATAATAGTTGTTAAAGCTCTGGCCTTTTGACTTTCAGGCATTTTTGTACATGCTCAAGTCAAGTTTCATAAAAAGCATGCTATGTCCCATTTAAGAAACTTCACCTTCTTCCAATATTATCACTCAAGGAGCCTGCTACACCTGCTAGTAGGTACAGAAAGGCGTTAATCATTCATCGGTAAGGTGGAGGTCACCTCTGAGTTAGACGCCATCGGCCAGGACTAATTATGACCCAGGGAAGTGATTACTGTTTGTCTCCGTTGGGACATTCTCACAACATTTTACTGCAGTTAAGCCTGAAATGTTTTTACAACATTTTACTGCATTATAATTGATGCTTGCCACGTTCCAATGACGTAAACCTAATATCTAACATAATATGATTGTGTCATCGTGCAGTGTAATTTTGCTATTTTGGTCTACTCTACTGTATATGATGCAAATGTATGATTAGTAATATTGGACTATGGACTATGAAAGAAAATTGACCTGACCTAATATCCATGCTGATGCCACTTTCATGACTCAAACAACAGAGAGCTTGAATCTGGATGTGATTTTTTTGTTTTCTCTCTTCTTATATAAAGGACATAAACACAGTTACATTTTTGCCATAAAGCTCGACAGACTCACTACAGCAGCAGCTCTGGTGTAATCAGGGATTAAAAGGTGCCTTGCTCAAGTGCACTTTCAATCACCAGCCTGCTTATCTACGCTTTAAGCTGCAAATTATACCTGCTAACATTCACTGTAGGGTTTGAATGTCTGGTCAAATGCCTACACTTTCATCTCCTCTACACATTTGTAATATACTGTAGAGTATTACTGGATATGTTGGTCTTTCCCAGAGAGGAGTGACATCATGACAACACATCGGTGTACTGAGCTGCACTGGTATTTACAATCCACAGGCTGGATTCAAGGAAATGAAGATAGATTTCTGAAATGTTCTTCTATGTTAACCACTTGTTATATTGCTCTTTCTGTTTTAGTACGATGTAGAGAATATCCATCATGTCCACTGATTTCTCCCCTCAGATACTAAAGATGTGATACAAATAGAATAATGAGGCAATTTGCAGAGGAAAACATCAAAAGAAATATTATAAACCCAAACAACTGCCTCTCCCTCCTTGGCAGGGCAACCATTTAGACCAATTTAATACAGCGCAGCCACACAGCATCGTGAGACTCAACGGTCTATTAAGAGAAAATATGCCACAGTGCATTGGTCAGACTGTGACAGGTTGGTTCAATGATCCTCACATCGTGGGCCATTTTCTTGGCATGAAATTCATTTCCGAGCAAAATGGCTGATACACTCACGGTAAACTGGCCAACAAATAACAGGAAATAGCTGAGGGGAAAGTGTTGTTTCAGTCATGGTTGCTGCCTCACCTTGTAAAAATGTACTGAGAGGGTAAAAAAACCCAAAAACACAAGATCTCCACAACTCATATATATCCCAATCTTAATTTGGAACATATTAAAAGCTTTTATTGCATTATGTTAATTTATGCTTGGACCCATTTTAACCGAAATGTTGCCAGTCAACTTACTCCATATGTGGAAAACCCAATTATTCATTATTCCCTGAAGATACAATGTGATATTAAGAGATTACATTTCTTATAGTGATACACATACAGTGTAAAAAACAGAGGCAGACAAGGCTCTCTACTCAAGGGAAAAGTTCAGGAGGTTTTTTATCGCTTTGGGAGTAAACATTCACAGCAAGGGACTTTGCAAGTCAATTAACCAACTAGAGTTTTAACTTTGAGGTTTCTTGATTCAATAAGACACAATCACGGCTACATTCACGCATGTACTGAGGGAATTCTTCACTAAGTTTTGATCTTTTGATGAAAAACAAAACATAGCCCCCCGTGTGAGACAGAAGGAAGCAGGTGTAGCAGATAGCTTTTTATTGTGTTCTTTGTAATTAGGTTTTAAGCCAAGGTAATAAAGATTTAAAAACAGTTTGTTACGATGGACAGTGAATGGAGCCATATCGTTTGATGTATCAACTCCTAATGTAATCCAATACGTCTGCTCGGCTTTAATAGCAATTGCCGTTCGCGTGGTTTGCATAATCAGACCTGCAGACAAGGAAATACAATTGACAGCCCCGGACTTCAAAGGAGGCCCGAGATGATTACTTTTCTACTTTAATGGCATTACATATCCCTTACTCGTATGTGTTTCCATTCATTTCTCACTTTCTTGATGGGACAGAAAATTGAAATGAAAATCTAGCTTGGCTGGGTATCAGGGGAAGTGTTGTTTTTCTTCTTCTTTTTTTTTTTTTTTACCAGACGGGGTGATTGAAATGCATCTGGGGCGCCGTGTCTGAGCCTGACAGTTTATGAGACACAGGCAGGGCGTTAAACTATGTGTGCATTACATGTGATGTTGTTTATAGATATATAGCATGTGCATGTACATGTGTGTTTGTATGTTTGTATTTAACACACATAGAGGAAAAAGAGAGAGCAAGATTGAAGGCTCTCTTGGAAGCACTGGCTGGTGATTATGCATGTCCATGTGTGTGCTTTCTGTGTGAATGTGTGATAAAAGAACACAATCCAGCATTCATTCCAGCACAGCTCCTACCCACAGGAGTGAAATAAACAATATGTTAGGGCTTTCACAGACAACCTTTTATAAGCTCATGTTAAAATGCATGAGTGTAATAGTGGGTGTGTTGAAAATGCAAATGAAACACCTGGATCACAGAGCTCTTTTCCCACTGATGATAGAGTAAGGTTGATCTTAGTTTTGAACTGCTTAACATTGTTTTTATTGTAATATTATGTTATTCTTTCTACTGATATTTTTTTTTTGAAATATCTGCTTTATTGAAAGATGATTCTGATTTTGTGTGTTTGTCTCTTGTCGTGCTGAAAGTCAAATTTCTCATGCAGGACTAAAAAAACAAACAAACAGTGAAATGAAAAACAACACCTTGAGGTAAAAGCTGCGTTTTCATTGTAATCAAATTCACTTTCTGGACAATTGAAAAAGATGTATGGATTGCTTACAGTGATTTGGGCTGAGCAGTGACAAGATTAACCGTCCTGTTGTCCTCGAGTCAAGGAAGGAAGGGAGGAAGAAGGAAGGGAGGGAGGAGGGAAGGAAGGAAAGGAGGGAGGAAGGGAGGAAGAAGGACGGAAAGGAGGGAGGAAGGGAGAAAGAAGGAAGGAAAGGAGGAAGGGAGGAAGAAAGGAAGGAAGGAAGGAAAGAAGGACAGAGGAAAGAAGGAAGGGGGAAGGTAGGGGGAGGGAAGAAAGAAGAGAGGAAGGAAAGGAAGGAGGAAGGAAAGAAGGAAGGGAGGAAAGAGGGAGGAAGGAAAGAAGGAGAGAAGGAGGGAGGGAGGAAGGACAGATGGAAGGAAGGAAAGGAGGAAAGAAGGAACAGTCAAAACAGACAGGGTCAATTTGACCCGGAAGGACGACAGGAAGGTTAAGATAATTTAGAGACTACAGTAATCCTATATGAACTTTTATATGTATTTTCCTCTGGAGTGGACAGAGTTAAGCATTTTGGGGCTTTAGTGTAGATCATGTGGTTTAAAAATTTCTGGAAAGGGAATCAAACTCTACTTCATTGATCTTTTAAAATGCATACAACAATATACAGTATGATAGTAGACAAGAATTAATATTACATGGAAATTTGAACTTATTTGGTTTCTGTGAACCCAGAAAATGAATCCAAGAATAAATAACCTCTTTGAGCTCTCTATCTAACAAACAGAGGGAACACATTTGCTGCTGAAGATGCTCCCGTGTGTTGCGGTTTAATTGTGGTCTAATATGACTCCAGTTTAATTTCTGCAAATGGCATCTTTGAGGTTATAATTACCACAGTGTGCCTTGTGATTCGTGCTTGAAATTTCCACAGTGCGGAAGAATATGTTGCTTTTGCTGGCAGTATAAAAATTGGTCAAAGTAGATCTCAGCGCTGTGGGTTTCTGTTCTGTCAAAGTGAAGACATGATGGTACTTAGGTTAAAAGCAGGCGGGGAGATATGATCCTCTGAAATGAGGCCAACGTGGAAGTAACTTAGAACTGCATTCTATCAAAAGGCCACCAGGGGGCGACCGTCTCTATACAAGTCAATGGAGAATTCACCAACTTCTCACTTGATTTCTAACCTCAGTAAACGTTTTCAAAATGTGTTTATGGTCTCAATCGCTAGTTTAAAGCCTTCTTCAATGCAGTATGATGTTCATTTGGGACATTTTGGCCTCCCTGATTTTATATTTGACGATAAATCTGCCCATGGCCCCGCCTCATGCCCATATAACTAGAATCCGTGTTTTTATTTTTCCCAGCATGCACCTGAAATTTTCAAGATGGCGCTGCCTAGATTGGAAACTATTGGCTTCCGAGCAGCAGTCCACAAACCAATGGGTGACGTCACGGATGTTACGTCCATTTCTTTTATACAGTCTATGGTTAAAAGTCAAAATCTTAAGACAGCTATATATTAAAGTTAAAGTTTATATCAAGCCAGGCGTAAGATGGAGATAAATCATGAGTATTTGCTGAATATCATCTTCTGAGAAAGCTGTAAAGAGTTTCGACAGATTGAATTTCCTGCCATCAAAGTATCTCCAAACTTCACAGTCATCTACAACATTTCCTGCTCTTTTCTCTCCCGATGCCTCCAATTGTTTTCCAGTGCAACAGACTGCCAAGCTTCTTTCGTTTTTTAAATAAAAGATGCCTCCCACTGAATGTTGCATACATGCCATGGTGTCTGAATGTTCGCTCTCCTCTCCATCTCACCATGACTCCTGTGAAACCTCACCTCCATCTCGCAACCCCTTTCAGCGGAGGCAGGAAGTTATTCAATAATTCACAACTCCGCCTGATCGCTCATCTCAAAATTTAAAACAAAAACACGCCACTCCCCTGATCTACAGTATCTCATACTTTATTCTCAGTTCTCCCTTTCTTTGCCTAGTTCCTCCACCTCTATATAAACCAATAGGAGAACAAAGATAGGGAAAAAAGCATTAGTGGAGGCCAGAAGAAGAAGAAGTTTGACACCAAATACATAATATTATCATCTTTTACGCAACTTGTTATACATCTGACAGCCAAAAAGAGGTTGAAACTGGATTTTTAATGCTGTATTAGCTAATCCAGCATCTCAAGCTGTCAGTAGCACCAGACAGCAGAAATGAGAAGAGAACAAACAAGACACCAGAAACGTTCTACCAGAAAATCAAAGCATTGAGTTTGGCGGTGACGACAGCTTAACACAACCTATATATGCTCTGCTGGAGAACAGACCTCTTGTGATTATGTGCATAGTGACTGTAAGGCGCAATCACAGTAATGTCACTAACCCTAACCCATAAAGGTGACCCCCGCCCTCCCCCCAAAAGAGATACCACGTCTTAGATCTATGTTTTGAGTATTAAAGTCTGTGTAAAGTAAGAATAAATATGTGTTCTGAGTTTGACATACCACAGAAAAGTGTGTTGTTAACCACCCTGCCAAATTTGAATGATTAAAAAAATCGCCAAATATATGAAATTAGGCTTCAAAGTTGTGTAAAAATCAGCCTCTTTCTCTGCTCCCAAATGCTGTGGGCATTTTTATTTTATTTTATTTCCATTTTCGTATACTGTGTAGGGAAATGTCTGTTTAAAATAAATGTGTATATGGTGTCTTTTTACAGCCCCCAAATGTTAAAGTGGGTAAAATTTAAACCTGTAACATTATGTAAGGGTTAACCCACTTACTGTAACTGATAGCCATCTGTATGCTCAGGAAGTGTCTAAATGAGACTGTCCTCCCAAGAAAAACCACAATAGATTATCATTGCCGGTGGCCCAAAATGACCTACATTTACGTTAAAGTGACAGACGCCATCTGGTGGCTGTAGTAATTATGACTGGAGGGAAAAAAGGAAATTAGATGATGTCTATATATGTGAATGAATGTATAGCGACGAGAGAGAAGGTGTGGGTGGATAAGTGGGTCAAAGAAACAATGAACTTTTGCCACAGGAGATTTCTGTTTCCCCCGCTTACAACATTACATTAGCTCACATTGTTTTTTACGAACGACAAATGTAACTGAAACTCTAAACTATCCATCGTTGATCTGCCTTCGTCCTCAATTTAGAAGCGAGCAGCCATCATTTTTATATCACCTTTCAAGCCTACGGGGCGAGAGCACTTTTCTTTCCTCACAATCTGTCCCCAGTCAATCGTTAATCATTCACTAACCTAGAAGGAAGGAAGGAAGGAAGGAATGAAGGAAGGAACGAAGGAAGGAAGGAAGGAAGGAATGAATGATGGAAGAAAGAAGGAAAGGAGGAAGGAAGGAAAGATGGAAGGAAGGAATGATGAAGGGAAGAAGGAAAGATGGAAGGACGGAAGGAAGGCATGATGGAAGGGAGGAAGAAGGAAGGAAAGGAAGGAGGGAGGAAGAAAGGAAGGGAAGGAGGGAGGAAAGGAAAGAAGGAAGGTAGGGGTTGAGGGAGGGAGAAAGGAAAAGAAGAAGGGAGGAAGGATCTGCCTTCGTCCTCAATTTAGAAGCGAGCAGCCATCATTTTTAGATCACCTTTCAAGCCTACGGGGCGAGAGCACTTTTCTTTCCACACAATCTTTCCCCAGTCAATCGTCGATCATTCACTAACCTAATCTTGTAGTGACACAGCAGAAATAAGAGAGACAACAGCAAACAATGGGAAGAAAAAAAAAAAAAGAAGAAATATATGAATCTAGATTTACTCCTCAGCAGGAGCAGGTGGATTGTTCAGGCTGCTTTAGTAAAGTCATTCCTCTGCACTTCATCTCTTCTCTCCAGTTCAGTAGAAGTCACCTAAGTACCTTTTATACTGTAGAAGACGATCATGTCACACTCTATAAATACATCCCTCTGTCTTACGCCGCGATATTGATACGGAGCTGGAAATGCCATTAACGGTAAGATAACACTTAAATCCTAACCCTTATCTCTTTTTCATTCTGCTCCCCTCTTTTACATTTCTCTCCCTGTCTTTGACTTTCTCCTCCTTATGAATATTAACACTTTATCACTTGGACCACTTATCTCTGTACTTAATAATTCCCTCCTCCCGACTCGCTTTGATTAGATGGTTTGTTCGTTCTATCTACAGTGAGATTCGGGGGAATATCTCTTCATTGCATCTGAATGTTAAAGGGGGCACTGAGGTACTTAGATCGATTAAATTAGTTCTTATCTCTGGCGGTGACAAGAAACACGTCTTTTTTTTTTACCCCTCCTAACTCAAGCAACAGCTACCTGTACTGTTACTGTATGCATAGGTTTCGTGATAGCCAAAGAGGATACTGGGTGTGTTTCTATGTCCCAAGTATGGTTGGAAAGGGGCAAATAATTCCTGGTAAATTCCAGAAACTTTCCATGGGAAGTTAAGCTGGGGAATTTTGGAAATATTCCAAGTTGGAGACTTTCCATGGGAATTTATGGGAAATAATAGGAATTAATTGGAAATTTGGGGTAATTTATGCAAGCTGTATCAACTGTAAACATAAATATAAACTTTTCATTTTGTAATAAGCATGCAAACTAATTAAAAAACCCTCTGGAACCCACTTTACAAAACTCTATTTATCTGTGCAATATATTACTAGTGCAATATATTACAGACTCTTGCACTCACAGCACTTTTTTACTTACCTGCCTTGTTTTGTTCTGTTGTATAATTTTATGATGTTTCATGATTGATTGTGTGTGATGCTGAAGGTATGTAGTAATATGTGTGTACAGTACCAGTCAAAAGTTTGGACACAACTTCCTATTCCAATGAACGAGAAAGTGTGTCCAAACTTTTGACTGGTACTGTATGTATGTATGTACAGTATATATATATGTATGTATATGTATGTATGTATGTATGCATGCAGTATTATGTCAAAATACCACTGTGATAGGCACTAGCAATTTCACTGTATTTTAAGTACAGAGACAATAAAAGTATCTTATCTTAAAAAAACTACAACATACAATTCTTTCATTCAACAACAAAAACATGAATGTTGAGTAAAATAAAAATATTCCCTTCGAGAAACTATGTGTGCATGTGATGGAGGAATGCACAGTGCATGTAGGAGGTGTGGCCCTGCAGTAAGTAATGTGCTATGTGCATGTGAGTGAGGAACAGGGGAGATGTATTTGCATTAAATCTGATTGTTTTAACCAAGATTATACAAGATGGGTTTAAGTTCTTTGTTATAGGCTAACTTTCCATATATTCCAACTTGACATGCAACCCTAGTCCCAAGTCTTTCCAAAGTAGGTTTAGGTTTAGGCTTCAGTGCTAGGGGTTTACCTTGAAGTCCCATCTCCAGTCAAAACATCTTCTTGTTACTTCTCTTGGCTGTTTTGAGCATCACCGTGCAGGAGAGATGAATGTGCCGAGTTTGACACTCAAAGACTGTTTTTCCACATTCATCTGCTGAAGGGGAAGGAAATGTCTCCACGCTCACTGAAAATCTAACTTTCAGACATGTCACAGAAGGATTGGTGACCTCACAACTAGTTTGGAGCGAATCATGATCGAGTGTGATAGGGGGAAACTCGAAGCCTGCGGCGCACAAACACTGAGAATAGACTGAAGTGAAGCAGGAGACATTTTTTGAAATGCACAATGTTTGTTTATTCACAGAAGGGAGTAGAAGTCATTTTACAGATTCTTAATAAGCTATTTGAACTTTTGCTTCATATCAGACACAATTTATTAATAAAAGCACAAGAATTCTTGTCACATGTCTGAATGAGATCTTTAACCCTCCTGTTGTCCTCGAGTCAAGGAAAGAAGGAAGGAAGGAAGGAAGGAAGGAAGGAAGAAAGGAAAGAAGGAAGGAAGGAACGAAGGAATGATGAAGGGAAGAAGGAAATATGGAAGGACAGATGGAAGGGAAGGTAGGAAGGAATGAATGAATGAATGAATGAATGAATGATGGAAGGGAGGAAGAAGGAAGGAAAGGAGGAAGGAAGGAAAGATGGAAAGACAGAAGGGTGGAAGGAAGGAAGGAAGGAATGATGAAGGGAAGAAGGAAGGAAAGGAGGAAGGAAGAAAGGAAGGGAGGAAGAAGGAAGGAAAGGAGGGAGGAAGAAAGGAAGGGAAGGAAGGAGGAAAGGAAAGAAGGAAGGTAGGAGGGAGGGAGGGAGAAAGGAAAAGAGGAAGGGAGGAAGGAAGAAAAGAAGGACAGAGGAAAGAAGAAAGGCAGGAAGGAAGGAAGGAAGGAAGGAAAGAAGGAAGGAAGGAAGGAAGGAAGGAAGGGAGGAAGAAAGAAAGAAGGAAAGGAGGAAGGAAGGAAAGATGTAAAGACAGAAGGATGGAAGGAAGAAAGGAAGGAAGGAATGATGAAGGGAAGAAGGAAAGATGGAAGGATGGAAGGAAGGCATGGTGGAAGGGAGGAAGAAGGAAGGAAAGGAGGGAGGAAGGAAGGAATAATGGAAGGGAGGAAGAAAGAAGGAAAGGAGGGAGGAAGAAAGGAAGATAAGGAAGGAGGAAAGGAAAGAAGGAAGGTAGGGGGGAGGGAGGGAGGGAGAAAGGAAAAGAGGAAGGGACGAAGGAAGGAAGGAAAGAAGGACAGAGGAAAGAAGGAAGGCAGGAAGGAAGGGAGAAAGGAAAGGAAGAGAAGGAAAAGTCAAAACAGACGGGGTCAATTTGACCCGGGAGGACGACAGGAAGGTTAAAGTTACCCTCCAGACATAAAAAGATGATGTTTGAGTAATAATATCTATTTTATGTGATTTCTTCCCCACAAAGTTAAATTATGTGTAAAATCCTTGAAATTACATCCATCCCCTCTCTCTCTCTCTCTCTCTCTCTCACTGACAAATACTAAATTAACATGCAAATATATCTCATTTCAAAAAAGTCTAACTGCCGGACACAAGTCGTCTCCTACTTCTACATTAGCGATGTCACAAACTCACGCTTGTCATCTCAGATTTAAAAAGGTGAGCACACAGAAACTTTTCACTTTGAAAAACATGAAAACAGGCCTCTAGTCTCAGAGTCTGCACATAAATCATCATTCTGCACAGCGGAGCTCAAACATCCAGCGAGGAGCAAGAAGCAACAACACTGAACATACTGAGCCCTGCTTTGTGTTTACGTGGCTCAGTTTAAGACTACCAGCAAAATAATGCTGATTCAAAGTAATAACGAGGTAGCACTTTTTTATTTTTTTACAGTCTTTGTGGCATTACAGGCTTAAGGTTAATCTTTGATGTTGGAGTACAGCATGTTTACCATAACTTTGCTGTAAACTATAATTTATTTTCCCAGTCCTCTCTGTTGTAATCTGAAATAATGAGCGTTTCCACCTTCACTTGTTCTTGTTTTTTTGACTGATATGGTGTAGTGCCCTTTGGCAGTTGAAACAAAAGGAACGAGTAAATAAGGTACCACAGGGGTGGCGGCTTTATCACATCCTAATTTCTGAAATTATACCAAAACATCCAAATGCCAGGAGGAGGATTTATGCAGGAGAGTGTGCAAGTTTCTGTTGAAGAACAATAGTCTCATGAAAGCTTTGACCTTTGGACAAAATTAAGCAGCAGAAAAGACACTCAAGGTAATCAGATAATTAAACTCACCCCTTTTGGCTTCTGTTTCAGATGATTTGGTGTCCCTTCGGAAATATTTGCTCAGTGTCAAAGTGTCACTAGCGTACTGCTGATACCGTTAGAGGGCACCGCTAAGAAGGCGTTCACCAAGGATAATACTTCACTAAGGAATTCTGAAGTTATAACCTTCCGGAAACTGGCAGCCACTTCATCTCCCAGATGTTGACGTTGGGATTTAAATGCTTATGCATGTAAAATGTAATTTCACTGCTGAAACGATGTGCCAACGCTCATAAGAAACATCAGTCACACACTGAGAGCAGCTGCAAAGACAGTTGATATTAGATTAGAAATAAATCCAGCGGAAAATGTTTATGTGTATGAAGGTGGATTATTATCTTCACTCCACATATGAAACAATGCACAGTGATGTGGTGATAAGAGGAACTCTCTATTTGAGTCTTTGTTTAGTAAACAATGAGTGAAAGTGTTTGCTTTTTAAAATATCATTGAAAAAATCTCTTAGGAGTCAAAGGCCATAATTAATGCAGACTTTTTTTTCTATATATATTTTCCATTTTGCAGCTCATGCTATTATATACAGTTCCAGCTAAATTTAAACTCTAATTTTCACCGTTTAGCTTTTGAGATTGCAAACAAGCAATTTATGTACATTTGATAATTGAATTCATATATATTTATCACCTCACACTGTAATGACTTTACTATGACTGCTGTCTTTTACTGAGCTAACCTGAAGAAGCTAAGAAAGCTAAAAAAAACAGGTTGTTTGCTCCATTTCAGTTTAGAGGAACCTGAAGAAGCTAAGAAAGCTATTCAGTATTTGGTGGTTTGTTTCTGCAGCCACCAACCTGGAGATACCATCTGTGCATGTGGATCTCTGTCCATTTATATACGTTCATGTTTAAAACTTGAGTCGTCACCATTTTTACAACAACAGTTTCATGCTGCAGACTTTTAAATTGGCGCTGCTACAGTACACAGTAGCTCTCTTTGGTTTACAAAATCATTTCCAAAAAGCCCCAAAAAGCATCAACATGCTACAGGATCCATTTTGTCATTATTTCTGACCTGAAGCACTCGAGTGCGCGGCCAGCTGGATTCCAAAGCTTCATAACTAGGAAGAAGCTGCTTACATGGAGCACTTGAAAGCAGCATCAAACACACTGCAAGCCAATTATTTTATTTTTTTTTAGAGTGAGTGAAATAGTCCACATGGAACATAGGAAATGGTAAAAGAAGTGCAGGCAAGATAACACGGATGCTGTGATGCTTCACCTATGAGACGATGCTGAGGGTAAATAAGTGTTTAAATTAGTAAATGTTGCTAAAGTCATGTGTCAAAAAAATATAAACTGCACTTAGATATGACATTATAGGATATTTTACAAAGGAACTAGATCAGGGATGTCAAATATGCGGCCCGTGGGCCAGAACCGGCCCGCTGAGGGATCCAATCCGGCCCACTTTCTTCCCTTCCTTCCTTCTGTCCTTTTATCTGTCCTTCCTTCCATATTTCCTTCCTCCCTTTCTTTTCTTCCTGTCTTCTTTTCGTTCCTTTCATCCTTCCTTGCATCCATTCCTTATTCATCCTTCCTCCCTTTCTTCCATTCTGTCCGTCCATCATATCTTTCTTCCCTCCCTCCTTCCTTCCATCTTTCTGTCCTGTCTCCTTTTCATCCCTTCCTTCCATCTTTCTGTCCTGTCTCCTTTACGTCCATTCGTTTGTTTCTTCCTTTTTTTTTCTTCTCTCCTTCCTTCCATCTTTTTAATGGTCCGGCCCACATCAGATCAAATTGGGCTGTATGTGGCCCTTGAATGAAAATGAGTTTGACCCCCCTGAACTAGAAATATGTTGAGTCAGATGCCCAAATAAGCTTGAAACAGGCTGTAGCACCTGGAAAGATATTTTATTTTATAGTACATTGATAGTTTAATTCATTCACATTTTGTTCAGTGTTGCCAGTAATATTCAGTTATTTTTTTTGGTTAAGTATTTTTACCCACCAGCAGGGGGGCAGAGTGAAACTGTCTGTCTTAAATGACTGCCAACTAAATATGAGAAGAAGAACAGCTTGTTGTTTTATGTTTTGCCAGTAAGCAATAAAAAGTAAACTTATTCCACTTAATACTGTTGTATATCATTGTATATATAATGATTACCCCCAAATAATCTTACAATATAAGTGATGGGGGGAAAAACCCACAGTCCTCATTATAGGGTAAAAATGTATTTCAAAGTTTATCTGAGGCTAATATGAGGCTTCATCTGTCTGAGTTAGTCACATAAAGGGGATATCGCCCGTAGTAACAGTTGTGTTAGTAAAATAAAAAAAAATAAAAATCCCTCTTTGTTAGACTGTTTTTGTGTTCAGCTGCAGTGGAAGGATTGTGACCAACAAAAAAAAAAAGAAAAGAAGAGGGAAATAGCCATTAAAAAGACTGTAGACTGTAATGTTGAAATACATTGACTGAATTTGACTAATTTGGACAGCTGATGCTTCATATTAGCTTCAAATAAAACATTTATGTACATTTTTACCCAGAAGGGAAGACTGTGTGGATTTTGTCCCCCATCACTTACAGAGGAGGAATTATTACAGCTAGAAATATTCATTTTGGCACCTGAAATATTTCCTTTAATCTAATCTGCTTATCCTCTGAAACTAGATGTATTTAACCCTCCTGTTGTACTCCAGTCAAGGAAGGAAGAGAGGAAAGAAGGAAGGAAGGTAGGAGGGAGAAAGGAAAAGAGGAAGGGAGAGAGGAAGGAGGGAAGGAAGGAAAGAAGGAGGGAGGGAGGACAGAAGGAAGGAAGAAAGGGGAAGGGAGGAAAGAACAAAGGACAGAGGAAAGAAGGAAGGAAGGAGGGAAGTTGGGGGGAGAAAAGAGAGAAGGAAGGAGGGAGGAAGGAAAGAAGGAGAGAGGAGAGAAGGAAGGGAGGAAGGTAGGGGGGAGGAAGAGAGAAGGAGGGAGGACGGACAGGAAGGAAGGAAGAAAGGAGGATGGAGGAAGGAAGGAAGGAAGGAAGGAAGGAAGGAAGGAAGGAAGGCAGGGAGGAAGGAAGGAGGGAAAGAAGGGGGAAGGAAGGAGGAAGGAAGTAAGGAAGGGAGGAAAGAAGGAACAGTCAAAACAGATCGGGAGGACGACAGGAAGGTAAAAATACATGTAAATTTAAATAATTGACCTTCTTGATAGTTTATCTATTTACCTGTGGATGTATTTTTGATTTCATGCCTCAGGAAAAAGCTCTATAAAGAAAACATCTCTCTCTCTCTCTCTCTCTCTCTCTCTCTCTCTCTCTCTTCTCTCTCTCTCTCTCTCCTCTCTCTCTCTCTCTCTCTCTCTCTCTCTCTCTCTCTCTCTCTCTCTCTCTCTCTCTCTCTCTCTCTCTCTCTCTCTCTCTCTCTCTCTCTCTCTCTCTCTCTCTCTCTCTCTCTCTCTCTGTGTTGTTTTATCCATGATGCGTGCATATGAAGCCTTATTATGTCTGGATAGCACGGAAGGATTGGAGTATCAAAATCAAAACACAACCTGAGGCTAGTGAAACGGATCATACAACGGGGCATTACCAATTTCCCCGATGATTATTCCCCCCCGTGGCGATGATTACGGACTCTGACGTACAACGCTCCTTAAAGCTGAGAGATACATGTCAAACTCATGACACAAACAATTATTATCCCAGCTAGTCTATCCATTCCCTGAGCTATCACACTTGACAGGTGTTCATTTTTTTACTGATGTCTTTAATCATACTCCACAGCAAACATGGAGAACACAAGAATACTAAATAAAATCCCTCTGAGAGCTAAAACCTCACTTATCCTTCCTGCTGTCCTCCTGGGTCAAACTGACCCCGTCTGTTTTGACTGTTCTTACTTTCCTCTGTCCTTCCTTCCTTCCTTCCTTCCTTCCTTCCTTCCTTCCTTCTTTCCTCTGTCCTTCTTTCTTCCCTCCCTCCCTCCTTTCCTTCCTTCCTTCTTCCCTCCTTTCCCTCCTTCCTTCTTTCCTCCCTCCCTCCCTCCTTTCCTTCCTTCCTTCTTCCCTCCTTTCCCTCCTTCCTTCTTTCCTCTGTCCTTCTTTCCTCCCTCCCTCCTTCCTTCCTCCCTCCTTTCCTTCCTTCCTTCCTCCCACCCTCCATCTTTCCTTCCCTCCTTCCTTCTTTCCTTCCTTCCTCCCTCCTTTCCTTCCTTCCTTCCTTCCTCCCTCTGTCCTTCTTTCCGTCCCTCCTTCCTTCTTTCCTCTGTCCTTCTTTCTTCCTTCCATCCTTCTTCCCTCCTTTCTTCCTCCCTTCCTTCCTTCTTTCCGTCCCTCCTTCCTTCTTTCCTCTGTCCTTCTTTCTTCCTTCCATCCTTCTTCCCTCCTTTCTTCCTCCCTTCCTTCCTTCCTTCCTCCCACCCTCCATCTTTCCTTCCCTCCTTCCTTCTTTCCTTCCTTCCTCCCTCCTTTCCTTCCTTCCTTCCTTCCTCCCTCTGTCCTTCTTTCCGTCCCTCCTTCCTTCTTTCCTCTGTCCTTCTTTCTTCCTTCCATCCTTCTTCCCTCCTTTCTTCCTCCCTTCCTTCCTTCTTTCCTCCCTCCCTCCTTTCTTCTTTCCTCTGTCCTTTCCTTTTTTTTCCTGCCGTCCTTCCTTCCTCCCTCATTTCCTTCCCTTCCTACCTTCCTCCCACCCTCCTTCCTTCCTCCCTTCCTTCCTTCTTTCCTCCCTCCCTCCTTCATTCCTTCCTCTGTTCTTCTTTCCTTCCCTCCTTCTTTCTTTCCTCTGTCCTTTTTTCCTTCTTTCTTTCCTCCGTCCTTCCGTCCTGCCTCCTTTCCTTCCTTCCCTCCTTACTTTCCTTTCCTTTCCTTCCTTCCTTCCTTCCTTCTTCCCATCCTCCTTCTTTCCTTCCCACGTTCCTTCTTTCCTTCCGCCTTTCCTTCCTTCTTCCTTGACTCGAGGACAACAGGAGGGTTAAATTCAACCAAACAAAAACAAGTCAGCCCGAACGCAAAGTTGCAAAGTTTGACGAGGAGTGGTGCAAAGCGAATACGCCGATGTAAAGATGTTGTGGATGATATCAAGGCGTAAAACGTTTATTATACCAGATAACAGATGATCACTAAATGAAACAGGCACAACAGGAGAGCGGAGGAGGATGTGATTTACATTAATTCACACCTAAAGTGATGACCTCTGCTGTTCTCTGTCGTTTCCCTCCGAGTGAACTGTCAAACAAAACTCTCGGATTACTTTCACGGACGCACACGCGTTTGATAAAAGTGTCAAGAATATCCTCAGCGTGAGGAAAGAATCAAAGGTATGTAATAATAGGAGCGGCTGTGTTTTCAGGTATAGTGGGCCTCTATCTGAAATGAAGCCTGATGTCTCTATTGTGCTGCAGACAACTGACAGATATGAGCTGGAAAAATTCAATATTGGGAGTAAATCTACATTCTTTAAAATTATAGCGCGTGAACCAAGTGTTTGACTTCACATATGAGGACTTCAGACTGCTGCAGGAAAGAGAAATACATCTTAATGAATGAAAGGAAATAGAATCTCATGCTTTTATTGTTTGCATATCATTCATGTCTTACAATTGGCACAAACTGAGAAGATCATCTATCTCAAGAAGTGTGATCATACTCCCTTCCATCCTTCCTCCCTCCTTTCCTTTATTCTTGCTCCCTTCCTTCCTTCCTCCCTCCCTCCTTTCCTTCCTTCTTACTCCCTTCCTTCTTTCCTCCCTCCCTCCCCCCTTCCCTCCTTCCTTCCTTCCTCCCTCCTTTTTTTCCTTCTTCCTCCCTTCTTTCCTTCCTCCCTCCCTCCCTCCTTTCCTTCCTTCTTCCTCCCTTCCCTCCTTCCTTCCTCCCTCCCTCCCTCCTTCCTTCCTCCCTCCCTCCTTTCCTTCCTTCTTGCTCCCTTCCTTCCTTCCTTCCTCCCTCCCTCCTTTCCTTCCTTCTTACTCCCTTCCTTCTTTCCTACCTCCCTCCTTCCTTCCCTTCCCTCCTTCCTTCCTCCCTCCCTCCTTTCCTTCCTTCTTGCTCCCTTCCTTCCTTCCTTCCTTCCTTCCTTCCTTCCTTCCTTCCTTCCTTCCTTCCTTCCTTCCTTCCTTCCTCCCTCCCTCCCTCCTTTCCTTCCTTCTTTCTCCCTCCTTCCTTCCTCCCTCCCTCCTTTCCTTCCTTCTTGCTCCCTACAACTAGTGTATTTCCTTCTCTCTCTTTTACTTTAAAGGTTTTTTGTTTTACCTTTATTTTGATAGCACTGTAGGTGGCATAGAGGATTCAAACCACCATTATGTTACATGAGCGGTAACCACTTGGCTACCAAGGCGCTCCAATATTTCTCTCTCTCTATTTAAGATAAATTTGCTCCAGGATCCACATGATATAAATTTCGTAACCAGAAGGAGTATGCGGAGGCTTTTTGCGGACATCCAGGTCCATCCACGAACAGTCCATGCAGCCAAAACGCCTTCTATTCTATAAATGACACTCTACTGTGAATGTGTGGCATCTGCATCTGTGGCCTTACTGTCAAATTATATATATGCTGATTTTCCTTTGCATTTATGTTCATTTGGTGTTTACATCTCACTGCCTTGTACACTCTTTACTATTTCTTACATAACAGTTTGCATACAGTGACAAGGACAAAGGAGATTTTGAGTAATTGATGCATCATTTTGAGAAAATCACTGACAGGTGCTGCGTTGCATAACTGTAATTTACATGTCCAACAAAGGAAAAGCCTTCTGGATTGTTAGCAAAGAGCCGAGTATGCTATCAACCAGGCGGGGGAGTTCTGGTCCTCTGAAATGAGGCCAACGCAGAAACAACTTTGAACTGCATTCTATCAAAAGGCCACCAGGGGGCGACCGCCTCTATACAAGTCAATGGAGAATTCACCAACTTCTCACTTGATTTCTAACCTCAGTAAACGTTTTCAAAATGTGTTTATGGTCTCAATCGCTAGTTTAAAGCCTTCTTCAATGCAGTATGATGTTCATTTGGGACATTTTGGCCTCCCTGATTTTATATTTGACGATAAAGCAGGGTATGCATTAGGGGCGTGGCTACGTCATGATTGACAGGTTGATTGACCAATGTCCTCGAGATGCAGCCCTCACAACCATAGCAACCTCCCCGCTTCACCCATGGCCCCGCCTCATGTCCATATAAGTAGAATCTGTGTTTTTATTTTTCCCAGCATGCACCTGAAATTTTCAAGATGGCGCTGCCTAGATTGGAAACTATTGGCTTCCAAGCAGCAGTCCACAAACCAATGGGTGACGTCATGGATGTTACGTCCATTTCTTCTATACAGTCTATGATTACAACCCACTGTGGGATTTTTGAGGACACTTACAATGGCAAAAGTAAATATTGTGCATCAGGAAGCAAGTAGAGAACGATTTTGGATAAAGCCGACCTCAGGATATTAGATGTACACAGCTAATTCACCGTGTGCTTTGGACGGTTCTTAAGAAGCAATTACAATGTGTTTTACAGCACTTCAGGCTGTCATATTAACAATGTTGATGAAATAATTACTGAAATCCATGCTTTGCACAAAAGCTCTCAAGTCAAGAAGCTATCGAGTCTCTTGAACACTCAACATGAGAACTGGAATTACAGTTATTTAACCTGGGCTAATTCTGCCCTCCAGATGGCACAGATAGGTTTCCAATTATTTTAATATGGTGACTAATGAATCAAATAGTCCAAATTGGGGAAGAATAAGAAAAAAAAATGATGAAAAGAAGAAAGAAAACGTGATTGAAGTCTTTTTGAACGAGGTTGGCCTTGATGAAAGAAAACCAGGTCGGGTTGAAATCTTGAGTCAGGTCGGCTTTGTATGAACTCAATCTGAAGTGAAGCAATCAAACTCGACTCGATACACAATACAAGATAAAATAATCGACGACTTTGCTAATTGGTCGAACTCATCGAGTGTAAACCTGAACAATAGAAATGCAATAAACTTCACAAAAGATTAGAGATGATAAAGAAGAGGACGATAAGTGGAAGAAAATGGCTGCAACAACAAAAGCAAAAGTGAACCTCCCAAAGTGCTGTTGGGGGAGAGGGGTGGGGGGGGTGGGGGGGGGGGGGGTGAAAAGAAAAGAGGTGCTTTGTTGTTATGAGGACAAGAAACAGGCAAGAGGAAATAATTACTACATTACAGGAGAAGACGTTTACACAAGACTTCCGTGGTGCCGCAGGACTGGCAACACGTAGCGCCTTCTGTGACCCAGAAAGACCTGAGAGACGCTCCCTGTCTACAGATTCATCAGTTTTGGGGAAAGAGGAACAGAATTGAGAGCGAGGCTGCCACTGCTCCACTAAATCAGTTTTTTTTTTTTTTTCTCCAACCAACCTCACCCCAGAGTTAGCAAAGAGGCTTTTTTTTCTCAGATAAACCTGCAGTAGGGAGAGAAAGAAAGAGAGATGGAAGAAACTGAATTGTGGAGGTTTATGGCTCCAATTAATAATAAATGTATGTCTTCAACTGTCCTTTCCTTCCTTCCTTCCTCCCTCATTTCCTTTCCTTCCTTCCTTCCTCCTTCCTTTCCTTTTCTTTCCTTCTTCCTCCCTCCTTTCCTTCCTTCCTTCATCCCTTCTTTCCTTCCTTCTTTCCTCTGTCCTTCTTTCCTCCCTCCCTCCTTCCTTCCTCTGTCCTTCTTTCCTTCCTTCCTTATTTCCTCCCTCCTTTCCTTCCTTCCTTCCTCCCACCCTCCTTCTTTCCTCCCTCTTTCCTTCCTTCCTCTGTCCTTCTTTCCTTCCTTCCTTATTTCCTCCCTCCTTTCCTTCCTTCCTTCCTCCCACCCTCCTTCTTTCCTCCCTCTTTCCTTCCTTCCTTCCTTCCTTCCTTCCTTCCTTCCTCTGTCCTTCTTTCCTTCCTTCCTTCTTTCCTCCCTCTTTCCTTCCTTCCTTCCTTCTTTCCTTCCTTTCTTCTTTCCTCTGTCCTTCTTTCTTTCCTCTGTCCTTCCTTCCCTTCTTCCTTCCTCCCACCCTCCTTCTTTCCTTCCTCCTTTCCTTCCTTCCTTCCCTTCTTCCTTCCTTCCTTCCTTCTTTCCTCTGTCCTTCATCAGTAGGGAGAGAAAGAAAGAGAGATGGAAGAAATTGAATTGTGGAGGTTTATGGTTAGAGAATACACCTCAAATGAATAATAAATGTATGTCTTCAACTGTATGTGATGAGTTATAATAGAAAATAGTGATTTCTATAAACAGACATGAAACCCTTGCTAACCAGCGTGGATCATTTGGGAAATCATTTGTTAGCCAGTAAACAAGTCTAACATTGATTATATGTAAGGTTTTCACTCCTGTTAGACTTTGAAGAAAATACAATACAATAATGGAGTCCTACAGTATATTGACTATGTGGTGAGAGAGTACGCAGAGGTGAGAGAGGGTTGTTAGTCGAGTTCATTTCAATTTGGAGTGAAAAGTTTTTAATTTTATTGTTCTAGTTTCTTCTGATGTAATGCTTGATGCTAATGCTAATGCTAATGCTAATGCTTGAGTTATGTTTCAGTAAATGACTGGAGGACGACGATGTTATCAAGAGACTTTAATAGAGCAGCTACAACTTTATGTTTAATGTTAAAGTAGACATATTATACATAATCTCAAAACCTATCTGTTCAGCCTGGTTTGATTTTTAGTATTTTTATCCTATTTTATTGCATTTGATTTGTAGTTTGAATTATTAGTTATTATCTTTCTATAGTTTTATCTTCTTATCTCATATTTGTTGGTTCCCTTCTGTCTTTTAATCTATTTTTTAACCTACTTTAAGTCCAGCGTTTACAGTATCTTTGATTTCATCTTACATCTAATCTATTTTTAAAGAATTTTGATAAACTGTTAATAAGCCTTTTCTCTCTTAATTTACTTTATTTATATATTTACTTATTTTATTAAAATTTTTAAAACATTTTTATCACTTATTTTCTCTTGTGTGTATTTGTCCTTTAATTTGTTCTTTTCTTTACGTTGTCACTTGTTCTTTCTCATTATCAGCTTGTCAATCAAACTAAATGTAAATCACTTTGAACTGCACTAGTCTGTATGAAAGGTTTGATTGACTGATTGATTGATTGATTTATTATCTGGTTTATATTTATATTCTGAGGCTCAACTTGTCAAATAAAACCAAACAACACTTGGAAAGTACACAAGTACTGTATGCACTGAAAAGCCGGATGCCCGAGTTTTCCACCTGTACCTGAACATTACATGCATAAGCAAAACTCTACAGGCATTTGCAACCTAATTTACACGTCACACCCAGATTTGACAATCTATAAATAAATGGAAATAAGCTTCACAGAAGTTGCAGACTGAGGTGTGAAATTGTGTGATATATATATTGTTTGTGTTTTTTTATGGATAGGAGGAAGCGTTTGCTATCACTGCAGTAAATCCACAATCCATCACATGCATTTTGTAAATCTCGGGTTTTATTGGCGCATCATGAAACACACGCGCGTTCGTCACAGGTTTTGGAGATATATACAGTATTTCTCTCCATAAAGGCTGCACCGGGTTTTTTCCTCACAGCTCCTCCAAGTGCAGCTCGGTGTATCATGTCAATTTGACAGGGGGGCCATGTTTTACAGTGGAGAGAGGCAGAAAAAGACCACGGTGAGGCGAGAGAGAGAGGGGAGAGAGAGAGAGAGAGAGAGAGAGAGACAGAGGGAGAGAGACAGAGACAGAGAGGGAGGGAGAAACAGAGAGAGAGAGAGAGAGAGAGAGAGGGAGGGAGAGACAGAGAGAGAGAGAGAGAGAGACAGAGACAGAGACAGAGAGAGAGAGAGACAGAGAGAGAGAGAGAGAGAGAGACAGAGAGACAGAGAGGGAGAGAGGGAGAGAGAGAAGAGGCACGCTACGTGATATGAACACATAAGAATGCCTCCTGTAATTGTATGCATTGGTGTGTGCGCATGCTTAGATGTGTGTGAAAGCGCAAGAGATAGAGAGAGAGAGAGAGAGAGAGAGAGAGAGAGAGAGAGAGAGAGAGAGGAGAGAGAGAGAGAGAGAGAGAGAGAGAGAGAGAAAAAGAGAGAGAGAGAGAAGAAGAGAGCAGGGGTGTCAGCTGTAGTATTAATTAGGCAGGTGAGATGAGTGGACTGCAGCATCATTACATTGGCAATTAGAGTGCAGTCTATTTGCCTATGCCCCTGGCTCTGACAGAAGAAAGAGAAGGAAAAAAAAAAGAGGGAGGAGATGGAGGAAAACCGGGTTGCGATGAGAGCGATTGAGAGCGAGAGAGCTGAGAGGTGAGGTATAAAGGAAAAGATTGAGATTGAGAAAAGCAGGTGGGAGAGAGATTTAAAAAAAGGAAGATGGGATGTTATGTAGTTGCAAGTCATGAAAAGGATTTATCTCTAATCCCCGCAGTGATAGTCGGCTTCAGTGATCTCCGCCTCCGTGCCAGTCACTCACAGAACAATGTGATATGTTAATAAAATGTAGCCGACACATATCTCCCTTCTTTTTTTTTCTTTTTCAGTGCATTGGTGTCATCAGCTGGGTGACGGATGACTTAAACTCTTTTAGAAATGAGCAGATGCCACCGTTTTTTTCTCCCCCATCCCTCCCTCCCTCCCTCCCTCCCTCCTCCATCCCTTCCTCCCTCTCTCCCTCTGGTGTGCACAAACACACACAAACACACTCTAAAGGAAGACTCACATGTAAGAAGAGAGTGAGAACTGCCTGATGCTTCGGCTCCAAGAGAGAGAGAGAGAGAGAGAGAGAGAGAGAGAGAGAGAGAGAGAGAGAGAGAGAGAGAGAGAGAGAGAGAGAGAGAGAGAGAGAGAGAGA